>NW_015162529.1:341881-347252 GCF_001447785.1 Gekko japonicus | reverse complement strand
GCCTTTCAGGCATCGCCACTTTCATTCTTTCCTGATTATTATATGATGAAATCATTTTTTTTTAAAAAAGCTTGCAAAGTGGGAAAAAAAACCCAGTAATTCATTGCCCTCCTCTTCCATTTCCCCCACCCGAAACTAATAATTAACAGTTGGCCCACAATTGACATCACTGGCTAACAGGCCTCAGAGAGAAAAGGAAGCAATTGGGATGTAAAATCGAGGAAACAAAGGGAAATTGTAGAGAGAAGTAGGAACTTTGAGTAGTACTGATTTCTGAGTAAACCTAATCTTGCCGACAGCAAAGAGCAACCCTCTCTAAGGGTTGAAGAGGATTTCTAACCCAACCATTTGATTCTCCTATCTTCGTTTGATGGGTTAGAATCAGAGTGATGTAGTGATTAGGGTGCTGGATTATAAACTGGCAGCTCCAGGTTCATATTTCCACTCTGACATAAAGCATTGTAGGTGCCCCATGAGCCAGCCGGTCAGTCCTGGTCTGCCTGACCTACCACTCAGGGCTAGGGGTTCCCAAGTACGTACCATGATTCGGCGGGGGAAACATGCTCCCCGGGCAGACCATTCCTCCCTGTAACACACCATGCCCTTTCACATCATATCACAAACCCCACTACACCCTACTAACTGACCTTGGAACCTGCGTGCAGGGCTGCTGAGAACTACCACATTTGCCTACATCACAGTTCCCTCTGGGCTTTTCCTCATACCACCCCAAACATCATACAAGACAAAACTTATGATTTGCCCAACTTCATAGGCCGCAAGGGGACTTCTGTCTCCTTAGAATCCCTCCCCAAAGGCCCTGCCTGGGGGTCAGGCATCAGTTCTTTGGATTGCCAGAGCTGCTGAGGCTGAGCACAAAAGGTACTGCAGGCAGTTTCACACCCACACACAACAGTCTGGTCAGGGAAATCGGGGGACACTAGAATGACAATTCCATATCAGATAAGAAAAAACTCATTGATTTGCTGCCCTCTTTCACTCAGGGCAACCTATCACTGAAAGCAATCACAGTGGCCAGAAATACCAGTGCCATCAGGAGGTCCACCAGTGGGGTCAGGACATTAGAAGCCCTCCCACTGTTGACCCTCCCCCCAAGCACCAAGAAGACAGAGCATCACTTACCCCCAGAGCCCCAATCTACACCTTGTGGCTAATAGCCACTGATGGACCTCTGCTCCATATGCTTATCTCATTCCCTCTTGAAACCGTCCATGCTTGTAGCTGCCACCACTTCCTGTGGCAGTGAATTCCATGTGTTAATCACTCTTTGGGTGAAGAAGTACTTCCTTTTATCCGTTCTAACCCAACCGCTCAGCAATTTCATGGAGTGCCCACGAGTTCTTGTATTGTGAGAAAGGGAGAAAAGTACCTCTTTCTCTGCCTGCTCTTTCCCGTGCATAATCTTATAAACCTCAATCATGTCTCCCCTCAGTCGTCGTTTCTCCATGGGGAGGAGGAGTGGGGAGTCAAACCCAGATTAAAGTCCGTTGCTCTTAACCACTACACCAAACTGGTTCTCATGTATGCCACTCTCAGACCTTTCAAGGCACGATGGGATAAAAATGTATGAAATACAGTCCCAAAAGACAATGCCAACATTTGGAGAGGTAGAAGCATCTGTAGAAATAAGCAGGGGGATGTCCCACACCCTCTTCATAGCCAAAGCTCTTAAATGCGGACAGAGAAATAACTTGGCGGTAGATCACATGTCTTGTATCCCAAGGGTTCCATATCCCATCTCTGGCTTTTTCAGTTAAAAGGCCACCATCTGAGGCTGGGGCAGTGGATGCTCTCCCAAAGTCCTGAGTTGCCAATCAGCACTCCCTTTGCAGGCTCACTCATCCTTCTGCCGGCTCATCTGCATGCCGGGCGCGTTTCTGCAAAGCTGTTGCTTGTTTCTGCAAGGCTGTTGCTTTCGTGACAATACAGAGTAGAAACTGTGACGATAATGGGAAACGCGGGGTCTGTATTCCGTCACCACTGTTTGTGGGTGTGCCTTTTGCAAATGCCGGATTCTCTGTCTTATAAAAATCTAGGCAGCTTGTGAAGGAAAGCATCCAGGAAAACCCCAGAGAGTACTTCTCCCCCCCCTGTGATTGGAGTCCATCAAAGAAGGATGTGATGGGGTGGGTAGACAGCATGATTACCAACCTTCCTGGGAAGGAAAGATTCTACATCGGCACACTTCTTCTGCGCAGACAGCAAAATGACCAACCTTTCTGAGAAGCAAAGATTCTTCTTCGCCTCCTTCTCTCCAACAGCTCTTTATGCCAGGTGTTCCCCTTCTCTCCATTCCACCCCATTCCTATTTCTCAGCCTACCTTTTCTGCTCTCTTCCTTCAGGCACCTTGCTTTTGCTTCCCACCCTCTTGGGTCTTCTCCCAAACGAGCGGCACCTGCCAGCATCCCTTGCCTGAGTGCACAGCTGCTGTAACCCTTTCCTCAGCCAAAACGATTGCTCACGTCCATTCCCTCATAGAGTTTGCAAGAGACTACATTTAAAATGCTGTTTTCCTAATGCGGCAAAATCAGAGAAGGGAGGGGAATAGTTAGCTCGACTCTAGAATGTTGAGCTTGAGTGACAGGCTGCTCCTTTTCTCTGATTGGCCAGCGCCAGCTGAGGGAAATATAAGATCAGCTTGTGCTGAGGGGAGAGGGAGTCCATTTTGTGTTCGGCAGTTCTCAGTAAAGGAACAGTTCAGCTACAGGAGTGGATGTCTAAAGAGTCTGACTAAAAAGCCTGTCAGACAGGGTCACCTTTTGAATAAAGGGGGAGACTCCTGGTCTTAGTGGTGTTAAACATGCCCTGAGGAAGAATTCCATCTAAAAATTCAGAGTCTAGTGTCAGCTTACACTGAAGTACATTTTCACACAGATGCCAAGAACTGGGGTTTGAGATTTTGGTAAAGAGTGACTGGGTAGTAGACTGAAGCTCCCAATCAGGCCAAAATGAAAAAAGATTATATTTTCAGGGAAGAAATATAAGTCCTGTCCAATTATACAGGGAATTGGCCCTGAGGCAGTCCCTGGTCTGTTTTATTTATTTTTTTGAGCCCCCGGAGGGGATTTTTTATTATTTTTTATCACTACAAAAACTACAACAGAAGAAAAAGGGAGGGGAAACTACATATACGGGATAAAGTAAAGAACCCACTACTAACTAAAAACCCAAGAGTGGAGATCCTCCAACTAGCTTAGGTACATCAAGTCTATCCATCATCGATCCCTTTATAAACTGAGTCAAACATTTATAACACTTTTTCTTCAAAACTTAGTCTGTTGTAAGTCCCTGGTCTGTTGTAAGAGGAAACGGTTATAGACTACTCAGGGGAAAGAAGAAACTTCGTGATTTCAGAAAAGGGGAAAGATTTTGATACACTAAAAGAGTGACCTTTCCAGAAAACCTGAACAGTTAATAGGAAACTATATACAGAAACATTGTAACTGAAACACAAGTACTCAGTCAACCATATCTCACTGATAAGAACAAAAACAAATGTGAAAATAAACTGCTTCAACACCACCTTGTCTGTCAACTGAAATATATACTTTTTTTACCACCAGCATTTACCTCCGTTTCAACACCACCTTGTCTGTCAACTGAAATATATACTTTTTTACCACCAGCATTTACCTTGGTTTTTCCAATTCCTGACTACCGCATACCATCCCTGCCTATTGAATAAAATATGTATTGTTGTTCACAGTGCCATTTCAAGGGATCTAAAAAGATCCTGTTTCCTCCTGACAAGTTCCTGGGCTGGGGAAACGCCAAATCAGATTCTGTCACATTCAGATTTATAAAGCCACAAAAATTATCATGCTAATGGGGGCCAGCTCAGTTCCTGAAGGGAACTAAGACTATTGGCAGGAAAAATCCACCTCAGAGTGGGGAGAGTAACAGGGGGTCCATCCTAAGCTTGACACTTTCCGTTCCTGCTAGGATGAGATGTGTTGCTTGCCATCATGGGGAGGAGGCGGTGAGTAGTAGATATCATTGGCTGACCAGGTTCTCCTCCTGCCATCTGGACCACAAGAGGAAGGCATCAGGTGGGATATAAACCAGCAAGAGACCAGGTGGGAGAGGACATGGGGGATGGCCACTGGATCTCTCTCTCTCTCTCTCTCTCTCTCTCTCTCTCTCTCTCTCTCATCTATCTATCTATCTATCTATCTCTTCTCCCACTGCTGCTTTGAATGGTGCCAGAAACACCAGCCGGGGGCAGGGATCCATTGCTGCCACCAGGGGGCTGTCAACCCTATACCATGCCCACCTCAGTGGTGTACTGGTGCAGGGAATCGATTCGCACTGTACTAAACGGTTTACAAAGTTACTTAGAAATATTATCAGGGACTGCGTATAGCTTGTTGAAAGTAGGATCTTTCTGTGCCATTTTTGCAACATTTAATATGTCATGTTAATTCGTAGACTTTGCTTTACTTCTGTTTTTAGACTTTTGGTTGGTTTGACAACTCTGATCCTATTGCCCCATCCTGTTAATTGTATTGATTCATTCTGTGTAATCTGCCTTCAGTCCCAGTGAGAAAGGTGGATGAGAAATAATGTAGGTAGGAAGGTAGGTAGGTGATGATGATGATGATAGATAGATAGATAGATAGATAGATAGATAGATAGATAGATGATAGATAGATAGATAGATAGACAGACAAACAGACAGACAGCTTTCTGCTCTTTCACACACAAAAACAACACCTGAGAGGCATGGCTGCTCTCATGGCTGCAGAATGTTCCCAAAGCTCAGCTGTTTGGAGCCTGAAACAACTTAGCCATGGGAGAAGACTGCCCCCACAGAACAGCTGTTTCTAGCAGAAACTTCACGAACCCAGTTCAGCTTATATGGGAGCCAACTGGGATTGTGGTTCAGTTTGTGGTAAACCCTACTCCTAATTGTGCCCATCCGTACTCCTGATTAGGATTATGATACAACTAGGAAAAAGGTCCGTTGTGGAAATAAATACAACGGCCTCTAGAAAGAGGCTCTGGGTGGGTGCCCCGGCCTTGGACACTCAGTGTCAATTTGCTGTGGCAACCTCAGCAGGATATAATGACACTGAGTCCACCATTTTCTCCAGAGGAACTGATCTCTGCTACCTAAAGAACAGTTGTAATTTTGAGTGATCTCCAGTCCTCACCTGGAGACTGGCAATGATGGTTCCCCAGAAGGGAATAGTTGGTTTGGAGGGTGGAGTCTATGGCTTTGTACCTGTCCGAGGTCCCACGCCTCCTGAAACCTCACCCTCTCCAGGCTCCATCCCTCACATCTCCAGGAATTTCCCACCTGGAGTTGGCAACCCTATCTCCTTCCCAGCCAATCCTCAACCTACTTTT
>NW_015162529.1:326708-341844 GCF_001447785.1 Gekko japonicus | reverse complement strand
AGCGCCCACCATTTTCTCCAGGGGAACTGATCTCTGCCATCTGGAAAGCAGTTGTGATTCTGAGTGATCTCCAGCCCTCACCTGGAGATTGGACACATTTTACCTCAGAAGAGCAAAACTGTTTAGAATGTTAGAGGCAAAAGCCAATCAAGTTGCATATGCAAATGACCTCTGTGTTCCAAGGCAAAGGCCAATGAGGCTGCATATGCAAATATCCTCTGTGTTCTGACTGGCTGTGGGGGGGGGAGAGGAAGAGCAAACTGTTTAGAATGTTGGAGGCAGGACTCAGGCAAAGCAGCCAGTGGATAGGGAGACCCTCTGAATGACAGATCAGAGAGCAAACTGATTTTGGAGCGTGTGGAATGTTCTAGAGAAGTGCCACCACCATTTGGCTTTTATTTATAAGGAAGATGGTCACAGACAGAAGAAGTTAAAAAAAAAGAAAAAGAGGAGTGATCAGGGCAGGAATACTGGGGGGATGAGGACCTCAAAGCAGTCCTTTTCTAGCAAGGCTTTCTTAGACCAGTCACCCAGAGCTATTAAATTAATCCAGGATCCACGCTAAACTTGACTGTGTCAGCTACACAAAGAAAGTTGGTTTGAGCAGGGGGGATTTGGCAAGTCTTCCCCAAGTTCATTTGTTGTTTATGCCTGCCCTGGGGGGCATTATGTCTGCTGACTACCACTGGGTGGCAGCGTATTTCGCAGGCGCTTGGATCCTTAGGAACAATAGGGACTAGGATTCTGAAACCTCTAGCGGTCACCAATAGGAACCTTGGCGGGAAGTTTAAAACCACCAATGGAACCTGTGGGTGGTCCACAGAGACTGTATATGGTTGGACCTCTGGCCATTAATGTTATGTTATGTTGTGTGCTAGTAAACCAATCACTATGTCTCCTCATCATTCGATGCGTCCAACCCACTACACAAAAGTGGGGCAGGAATGAGTGTTAACAAGTTTGCCTACCTTTTAAGTGTGATGATGTTGGGATTCATTAATGAAAGCCAAAATTGAGTCTCCTCTCCACCTTTACTGACAATATGCACAAGCCTGCTCCAGTGGTTGGTTTCACCAGGGCTACTTTTGGGCAGGAACGCACAGGAACGGAGTTCCAGCTGGCTCCTGAGTTGGCCACGCCCAGCAGGAACTCATTAGCATAATAAGCCACACCCAACAGCAGAAACTCATCAGGATTGGCTACACTAGGGGGTGTGGCCTAACATGCAAAGGAGTTCCTGCTACAAAAAACGCCCTGGGTTTTGACAACGAACAAGGTAAACAGAATAAGAAGCAAAAGGTGGGTGTGGCTGGATGACCACATTTCTGGTAACATGGGGGTGCGGCCTAATATGCTAATGAGTTGTGCTGTCAGGGGTGTGGCCCAATGTGCTAATGAGTTTCTGCTATTGGGTGTGGCCTATTATGCTAATGAGTTCCTGCTGGACTTTTTCTACAAAAAAGTCCTGGGTTTCACCATTTCTCACTGACTAGTTGGAGTGTTTGTGAACCTTCTATGACATTGCAGCCACTCAGTCTGTCAAAGCACATTGTCACCTGCTAAGCAAAAGACCATCTCTTGCCTCCCATCCTACGTACAGAAAGATCAAACACCTAAAGGGGAGAAGGCTATAGACTGGCAGTGTGTGACACAGATCAGAGGCAAGAGGAATGAACTTGACAGAAAACAAGAAAAGGAGCACCTGTTTTCACACAGCAATTGCTTTCTAAAGAATTGTTTTATATGAAAGCACTTGACACACACTTCCCAACATGAAAGGGTCTCGCATGCGAGGAAAATGAACAGACACACAAGGCACGGAGCTCGTGTTGAGAAGCGGTGCGGAGGTTAAAGACAAGCTCGCTCCTGTTTGGAAACCGCCGGGAAGAATGCCCGTTGTTTACATTTATTCTGCCATAGAACTGGAGGAGGCTGAACAGCAAGCTGAGAACTCAGAATTCCTCTCCCGCAGTGCTCAGAGATGTTAAGGAACCAACCAGCAGAATTGTCATTTGGTTCAGCTCTGCCTCTGGACAGAACAAAGCACCCTAAGGGATGTCACACAGATCTTGGCGATCTACCTGCCTGTGAAAGGTAAACTACATGTGTGCATAGCCTTGCTTCAGATTGGGGCTTACCAAAGCTATTTTTGGCCAGGAATGCACAGGAACGGAGTTCTGGCTGGCTCCTGAGTTGGCCACACCCAGCAGGAACGCATTAGCATAATAGGCCACACCCAATAGCAGAAACTCATTAGGATTGGCTACATTAGGGGTGTGTGGCCTAACATGCAAAGGAGTTCCTGCTACAAAAAAAGGCCCTGGGTTTGGACAACAAACAAGGTAAACAGAATAAGAAAGGAAAGGTGGGTGTGGCTGGATGACCACACTTCTGGTAACATGGGGGTGTGGCCTAATGTGCTAATGAGCGGTGCTGTCAGGGTGTGGCCTAATATGCTAATAGGTTTTGCTGTTGTGCGTGGCCTATTATGCTAATGAGTTCCTGCTGGGCTTTTTCTACAAAAAGATCCTTGGGGCTTATATCCAACCCCCCAAATCACACTCAGTTTGGGTAACTGAACCCAGGCTCCTTAGACTTCTACTAGCACTTTAAAAGGTTTTTTAAGAGACACATTGTTTTCACATGAACACATTAAATATATTGTGGGTAGTCCAGTTTCAACGAATGAAACCAAGTGCCAGCTAAAGGGCAAAATCCCTTCTCCGTTCCCCCACAGCCCAGATCTGAGTTGCAAACACACAGAATTTAGAAGTAGAAGAAGAGATTGGATTTATATCCCGCCCTTCACTGCCCAAGGGAGTCTCAGAGTGGCTTACAAACTCGTTTCCCTTCCCCTCCCCACAACAGAGACACCCTGTGAGGTAGGTGGGGCTGAGACAGCTCTGACAGAAACTGCTCTTTTTCAAGAACAGCTGTGCCAGGACTATAGCTTGCCCAAGGTGCAAGTGGAGGAGTGGGGAATCAAACCTGGTTCTCCCAGATTAGAGTCCGCGCACTTAACCACTATACCAAACTGGCTCCTTTTACATTTTAGGTAAAGTAAAGGTTCCCTTGCTTGAAGGTCAGTCAAATCTGACTCTAGGGTTGCGGTGCTCATCTCCGTTTCAAAGCCGAAGAGCCAGCGCTGTCCGAAGACGTTTCCGTGGTCATGTGGCCGGCATGACTAAGCACCAAGGCGCACAGAACGCTGTTACCTTCCCACCGAAGTGGTACCTATTTATCTACTTGCAATTTCTTGCTTTCAAACTGCTAGGTTGGCAGGAGCTGGAACTAGAGACGGGAGCTCACTCCGTCATGCGGCACACTCGGGTCTCGAACTGCTGAACTACCGACCTTCCACCGCTTGCAGTTCAGCATCTTAACCACTTGAGCGACCACAGCTACTCCTTTTACCTTTTACAGGTGGACAAAGAAGTGAGAGCTAGCATGGTGTAGTGGTTAAGAGCAGTGGACTCTCATCTGGAGAACCAGGTTTGATTCCCCACTCCTCCCCATGAAGCCTGCTGGGTGACCCTGGGCCAGTCACAGTCCTCTCAAACCTCTCTCAGCCTCACCTGCCTCACAAGGTACCTGTTGTGCAGAGAGGAAGGGAATGTGATGATAAGCCACTTTGAGACGCATGAGGCCTGCTGGGTAACCTTGGGCCAGTCACAGTTTTCTCAGAACTCTCTCACAAGGTGGCTGTTGTAGGGAGAGGAAGGGAAGGAGATTGTAAGTCGCTTTGAGACTCCTTAAGGTAGAGAAAAGTGGTGTAAAAAAACCAACTCTTCTTCTTTGCCCCACTGGATTTGGCCCTTAGGCTAGGTAGCAACAGAATAAGTTTGGTCTTAGATGAGATCAACATAGGTCTGAGAGACAAGGCTGGGGATAGGTTTGCCAGTCTCCAGGTAGCACCTGGAGATGGCCCAGTACTACAATTGATCTCCAGACGAGCAAGATCAGTGACCCTGGAGAAAACTGCTGCTTTGGAGGATGGTCTCTGTAGCATTATACCCTCCCTGCTGAGGTCCCTCCTCACTCCAAACCCTGCAGTCCCCAGCCTCCACCCCCCAAAATCTTCAGGTATTTCCCTACTCAGAGCTGGCAATCCTAGCTGGGGAGGAGAATTAAAAAACATATCAAAAGTAGGAACAGAGGGATATTCACAGGATGGCAAGAACAAGGACGTAGCAGCAAGAAGAGGTCAATGTCCCTTTCATGCCACATTTGTAAAGGTAAAGGTAAAGGTTCCCTTGCTCGGAAGCCAGTTGAGTCCGACTCTAGGGTTGTGGTGCTCATCTCCGTTTCAAAGCCGAAGAGCCAGCGCTGTCCGCAGACGTTTCTGTGGTCATGTGGCCAGCATGACTAAGCACCACAGCGCACGGAACGCTGTTACCTTCCCACCGAAGTGGTACCTATTTATCTACTTGCAATTTCTTGCTTTCGAACTGCTAGGTTGGCTGGAGCTGGAACTAGAGAGGGGAGCTCACTCCGTCATGTGGCAACTCAGGTCTCGAACTGCTGAACTACTGACCTTCCACAGCCTGCAGTTCAGCGTCTTAACCACTTGAGCCACCGCAGCCACATTTGAGGACAAGGGAAATGACAGGAGGTGTGGATTGACATCAGACTATGATTTGTAGGTTACCAGTACTTTGATGGACCAGGATCATCTATATAACTCTCTAGCACTGACCCCCCCCCCAATATGGTACTCACACATTTCCTGGAGCCCCATTGTTTCTTTCCAAAGCAATTAAGCAGTCTCCATTTCCATCCACTTCAAATTAACTCAGGAGGCATTCCCCCTTCTGTCTGTAGGGAACACCTATTTACAAATAGAATAATAGAAGCATAGAGTTGGAAGGGGCCATAGAGGCCATCTAGTCCAACCCTTTGCTCAAGGCAGGATCAGCCGAGAGCACCCCTGACAAGTGTTTGTCCAGATGCAGCTTAAAGACTGCCAGTGAGGGGGGTCACCACCTCCCGAGGCAGCTGATTCCACTGTTGCACAAATCTAAAAAAGTTTCCCCTAAGATCCAGCCAGTACCCTCCCGCCCTTAGTTTAAACCCATGATTGCGAGTCCTCTCCTCTGCTGCCAACAGGAACAGCTCTCTGCCCTCCTCAAAGTGACAGCCCTTCAAATACCTCAAGAGAGTGATCCTGTCCCCCCCTCAACCTCCTCTTCTCCAGATGGAATATTCCCAAGTTCCTCAGCCTTTCCTTGTAGGGCTTGGCCTCCAGGCCCCCGATCATCCTCCTCGCTCTCCTCTGCACCCGCTCCACTCTGTCCACATCCTTTTTGAAGTGAGGCCTCCAGAACTGCACACAAGACTCCGGGTGCGGCCTGACCAAATAGTTGCCTTCAGCCTGACCTTCAGCCTGCAACCTTCAAAACGAGTGATTGTCCCCACTACTGCATGTCAGCCATTTCTTGGCAGTGCTTGTTCCCCGTCTCCAAAATGCCCACAGTGCCCACAGTGTCAATAAGATTAGAGGCCCTTGCTCCATAGCTCAGATCTAATTAGCCATGGGGTGGGGTGGGGGTCAGCTTCTGCACCTCACCCTTCCTCCCCGCTTCCTCCAAAGAGCAGAGTGAGGGCCCTGAGGGATATCGCACAGGAGGCTGAAGAAGGAAGAATCAGTGGAAATCGCCCCCTCCCCACTCTTACAGGAATAGAAGTGTTTTTTCCTTTAACGCAAGGGGTCCCCAACCTTTTTTAAGGCTGTGGGCACCTTTGGGATTCTTACAGGGTGGTGGGCACACCCACAAGATGGCTTCTACTAGGGTTGCCAAGTCTATCTTCGCCGGGAGCGGGGGGCTCCCGGCCGGTGTCTTGTGCGTGTGCACGTCACCTGGAAGTGACGGGAGGACGCCAGGCACGTTGGGGGCGGGGCCACAGCCATACAAGGGAAAACCATAGAGTTTTCCCTTGTATGGACATGGGCCCGCCCCCAGCATGCCCGGCGTGCCCACGTCACTTCCGGGTGACGTGCACGCTGGTGTGGAGTTCCCCCCGGGGCCGATCCAGCAGCAACGGGGAATGGGCCTCTGAAGCGGGGGTTTCCCCGCCCCCCGGGGGGACTTGGGATCCCTTGCTGCTACGGGGGGGGGGGGGGAAGCCAGCCATAGAATGGCCACTATGGGAGGCTCAGTCTGTCGCACATGCAGAGGCAGCGCAAGTGCAGGGGAGAAAGAACAGTGTGTAAGAATAAAACCAACACTGTGGTGGCAATTGTAGCTGGAACACTGTTTTAATTTTCACGGCCAATCAGGTCTCCAATGACCAACCAGAAGCCATGCCTACCTTCTGAAAACACTTGGTGGGCACCAGAAATGGAGTTGGCAGGCATCATGGCATGGATCCCTGCTCTAAGGAAAGGACGTTGGAGATCCCTGCTCTAAGGAAAGGGCAGGGCTGGCTCAAAGTGTGGGACTAAGCAGAGAAAACAGCAGCATAGGAGAGGTCGAGCGCATCAGGATTTAACCAGAGCAGTTAGGATTAACGGGTCCCCCTGGCTACTGGCGGGGGACTGGGGGCTTGGGTTGCCAGATTCAGGGTGGGAAAGAGAGGGAAGGGGCCATACAGGCCATCTAGTCCAACACCCTTTGGGTTGCCAGCCTCCAGGTGGGGCCTGGACATCTCTCACTTTTTCAACTGACCTCCAGCTGACAGAGATCAGCTCCCCTGGAGAAAATGGCTGCTTTGAAGGGATTGTACCATGAGCTGGCAACCCTACCACCGGCTCAATGCAGGATCAGTGTTTGCCCAGCCACTTCTTCAAGACTGCCAGGGAGGATGGAGCCAGAGGAGGACAGGGACCTTGGTGGGGCACAATGCCATAGAGCCCACCCTCCCAAGCATCCATTTTCTCCAGGAGAACTGATCTCTGTAGTCTGGGGATGAGCTGTAATTCCAGGGGATCCCCAGGTCCCACCTGGAGGCTGGCATTCCTAAGAGCAATGCTTCTCAGACTCCAGACCTCAGGGGAACATTTTCCGTTATCCATTTACTGAGAACAAGTGTGGCCAAAGTGATGGGAACATTGGACGGTGGAAACTTGGGTTTTATGTATTTATGAAAATCAGGGCTTTTTTTGTAGAAAAAGCCCAGCGGGAACTCATTAGCATAATTGGCCACACACAATAGCAGAAACATATTAGCATATTAGGCCACACCCCTGACAGCAGAGCTCATTAGCCTATGAGGCCACACCCCCATGTTACCAGAAGTGTGTTCATCCAGCCCAAACCCACCTTTTGCTTCTTATTCTGTTTACCTTGTTTGTTGTCAAAACCCAGGGCTTTTTTGTAGCAGGAACTCCTTTGCATGTTAGGCCACACACCCCTAATGTAGCCAATTCTAATGAGTTCCTGCTGTTGGGTGTGGCCTATTATGCTAATGAGTTCCTGCTGGGCGTGGCCAACTCGGGAGCCAGCCAGAACTCCGTTCCTGTGCGTTCCTGCCCAAAAATTGCCCTGATGAAAATCATATCCTGCCTTTCAAGAAGGGCTTAAGGTGGCCCATCTCACCACTATAGAAAAACATCAAAAGAATCTAGGAATTAAACAAAAGAAGAATTCAGCAAAAAGACAGAGAGAAACCCCTGACAGAGAAGAGGAGGAGGAGAGTTGGATGTATACCCTGCCCTGCCCTCGGAGTCTCAGAGCGGCTTACAATCTCCTTCCCTCCCTCCACCCACAACAGACCCCTGTGAGGTAGATGGGACTGAGAGAGCTCTGAGAGAACTGCTCTTGAGAGAACAACTCTGTGAGAACTTGTGACTGACCCAAGGGCACCCAACTGGCTGCATGTGGAGGAATGGGGAATCACACCCAATTCTCCAGATTGGAGTCAGCCGCTCTCAACCACTACACCAAATGGGCTAACTTAGTGCCTCCTCCAGAACAAAAGCCAAGCACCAGGAGATGTACTGTAGCAAGGAACAAGCCAAGGTTCAGAATCATGGAGGAATCTTCACGGCCAAGGAGTGACCTCATCCGCCCATCCCACTGCACTTTTCAGAAGCAGAAGGCATGACACCTTGCTTTACAGCATACGGATCCTTCCAGACAGCAGCAAAGGGGTGACAGATAGTTTCCATGACCCATTCTGAGCGTTCCAGTTCATGGACGGAAGACCATCTCTCTAGAAGCCACACAACTAAGGTTGCCAGTTCTGGGTTGGAAAATACCAAGCGATGTTGGGGGTGGACCTTGAGGAGGGCAGAGTTTGGGGAGGGGAGGGACTTCAGTGGGGCATGATGCCCTAGAGTCCACCTTCCAAAGTGGCCATTTTTCTCCAGGTGAACTATTCTCTATTGCCTGGAGATCGGTTGTAATCCTAGGAGACCAAGCCCTATGAGGAAAGGCTGAAGGACCTGGGATGTCTAAAGAAGAGGAGGTGGAGGGAGGGGTGCATGGTTGCTCTCTTGAAAGATTCGAAGGGCTGTCCCTTAGAGGAGGGCAGGGAGCTGCTCCTGTTGGCAGCAGAAGAGAGGACTCCCAATCATGGGTTTAAATTAAGGGTGGGAAGGTACTGGCTGGATCTTAGGAAAAACGTCTTTACAGTCAGAGTGGTGCAAAAGTGGAATCAGCTGCCTAGGGAGGTGGTGAGCTCCCCCTCCCTGGCAGTCTTGAAGCAGCCGCTGGACAAACCCTCCTCAGGGATGCTCTAGGCTGGTCCTGCACTGAGCAGGGGGTTGGACCGGATGGCCTGTATGGCCCCCTCCGACTCTTTGATTCTATGATTCTATTCTATGAGATCTGCAGCCACTACCTGGAAGTTGGCAACACTCAGGGCTTTTTTTGTAGAAAAAGCCCAGCAGGAGCTCATTAGCATATTAGGCCACACCCATGACAGCAAGCTCATTAGCATATTAGGCCACACCCCTGTGTTACCAGAAGTGTGGCCATTCAGCCACACCCACCTTTTGCTTCTTATTCTGTTTACCTTGTTTGTTGTCAAAACCCAGGGCTTTTTTTGGAGCAGGGACTCCTTTGCATGTTAGGCCACACACCCCTAATGTAGCCAATCCTAATGAGTTCCTGCCACTGGGTGTGGCCTATTATGCTAATGAGCTCCTGCTGGATGTGGCCAACTTGGGAGCCAGCCGGAACTCCGTTCCTGTGCGTTCCTGCCCAAAAATAGCCCTGGCAACACTACACACAACTTCCCTGAAACTGAACATGGAAAGGGAAGGTTGGCAATAATGGACTTTGTTCAACCTATTCCTCGAGGGAGTTTCCCCCCATCATTACGGAGGAATTTCCCTCCCAATATGCTCGGAGTCGCGTTTGAAAATTACTGAACAGAGGAATAAGCTTGGGGAAGCTCTGGAAATTAGAAAATGCAAAACCCCTCTTGATGGATATGCAAATAATAATCTTATTAATTTCGTGAAATACCACTTGGAGAACATTAATAAAACTTATAGTTAATTACGCTCTCACTGTGTTCCTCGTGCCGGTCTCCACACTGAAAAATGTTGCCCACTCCAGTGCTAAACTATGGTTATAATTACGACTCGACTGATCAGACCCTTTCCTAACAATTTCATATAATAGATTCTGTTTACAGCAAAAATACAGCTCATGCCATTTTGCCACCAGGGCCGCTCGTGCCCATAACAATTACTATGCATGATCTGTTGCAATAAAATATGTTTTACTAGAAGCCACCAGCCAGGCAGAATCATAAAAAAGGAAGCTAAATTGGGGAGTGCAGCATTTATAACCATTTATACTTTGATGCTCTGTTATTTTTTTTTAAGTCACTTACAGCACACCCTTCAAACAAGCTTCACAGCTTGTGTCAGGGAATGGCAGTCCCCCTATAACCAGAGGCTTAGGATCCTGACCTAGATCCACAGGGTTCTTGGGAACACACATGCAGAGAAGGACTATTTCTGCACCTGCCATTTCTACCGCTTTCTCTGTTGCCTTTTTTTCTCGTTCTGCATTTCCTCCCACTTTCACCTCACATGTCCGTTGGCTTTTGCTGTTGTTTCTGTATTCATTTTCGCCCACTCAGCTTTCAGTTCGCTGCATCCCCGGCTTTTCCAGATCCGTTTTTGCCATGGACTTTTCTCTTGCTCCGCTTTAAAGCCAAAGGTATTTCGGATGCAGACATTATCCCATGGGTACTGCATCACCTCCCAGTTCCCGCCCCTGTCCCCAACCCCTTTTCATTCTCCCCCATCGAAAGGACATATTTCCTCAAATTTTGCAAACATCCTCCATTTATCCACCCCTGTTTCTGCCCCTCCTTTTCGGTCTACACAACCACCACTGTTGAGGTTTATTGTCCCTCCCATTCTGCAAGTTCCTCCACCATACTTTCCTCCCTGCTTCTGCTCCACCACTGCAAGCATTCTCCATCATTTCCATGTTGTTGTTGTTTTTAAAATTAGCCCTTTAAGTCTAGTGATAAGATATATTGGTTGCTAATCTTTTGGTTCGATTGTTAAAGAAGGCAGAGCCATTTGAGAGCTTGGTAAAAAGTGATTATTTCCCCCCCCCCGGTCAATTTTCATGTGCTTGCCCTCCCCCCCACACACTAAAACCAGCACTAGGGGGAAATGTGCACTCTACCGGTCCAAGATGCCTAAAGGGGGAGGGAGGTCTAGCACAGGAGGGGGTGAAAAGTTGGGAAACCAAGAGCAGGGGCGGACTCAGCAAGGACAGCCAATGATGTTAAGCCAAGGGGGGGTTCCCATAGATGAGGAAGTAGAGGATCCATGGGTCTACAGTGCCAAAGGGTGGGAGATCTAGCAAAGCTTCAGTAGGAGAATTCCATAATTCCTTTGGACACCACTCCCCACCCCACAAGTGAAGTGCCAACCCCAATTAAGCAAAAATTCAGCTCCTGTTCTCTTGTACAGGAACCTCCAAAAACCTGCCCAAGTTCGGGAAAAAAAAAGCCGGGGGGGGGGGGGGAGGGGTACAGAGGGCACCAACGCAAATCCAAAGTCAGGCTTTAAGGCTTGACTGCTCTGATTCTCTGGAGTTAAGTGTCAGTGCAAGAAGGTCACATGGTCACATGCAAACACAGAAGAACCGTGCAAGCTTAGTTGCAAGGCTCAAAGGAAATAGGGTCTATGAACAGAGTGAGATGCCCAGTGCAAAGGGATTCATGCAACAATTGCAGTGTGGATTTTGTTGGAGTGTCTCAGGATGCCTGGACATTAGGGGGCCCTACATCACTCTAGGAGTGTATAGGTGTTATCTCCTTAAATAGGATTCCTCTCTTTGTCTTAACCTGGGAGCTGCCCTTTGACCTCTCCTCTCTGTCACTTTGTCCTCTCCCTCTCTGCACATGGCCTTCCATGTAGACACATGTCTCTGCAGGTCTCTCCTGTAGAAACAATGCAATCACCCTCCCACACGCATGAAGCCGAATTAGCTGTCCATTTGTGATAGGGAAAGTACTGTTTACGATTAGGCTTCTTTCTCTCCTTTTGAATGCAACCTGTATGTGAACCGAATCTACTCGAATGGATGTCTGTTTACCTTTTTTTGCAATATACTTCTTGAGAGATTCAGCCATGCTTCTATGACTGGGCAAACTCTGCTATATGAACCACATATTCCAATAAATATATTTAAACTTTGGCATAGGGGTTTTACTAGATTCGTATTAGTTCTCCATACATCTCTGGTTTAAAGTAAGCACTTCTGTCTGCAGCAGATCTGCAGCATGTGTCTGCTCAGAGATAGAGTTCTTCCCGTTTCTCTAGGAGGGATGTGTGCATTACAGAAAGTCACATATGCCACCCATGATGTAGGGTTGCCAACTCAGGGTTGGGAAATACCTGGAGATGTGGAGGTGTAGCCTGGGGGGTGGGGTTTGTGGAGGGAAGAAGAAGAAGAGATTGGATTTATACCCCGCCCTTCACTACCCAAAGGTGTCTCAGAGTGGCTTACAGACTCCTTTCCCTTCCCCTCCCCACAACAGACACCCGGTGAGGTAGGTGGGGCTGAGAGAGCTCTTGATGGAAACGGCTCTTTTTCAAGAACACCTCTTATCAGAACTATGGCTTTCCCAAGGTCATCCAGCCAGGTGCAAGTGGAGGAGTGGGGAATCAAACCACTACACCAAACTGGGACCGCCGTTTGGTATAATGCAATGAAGTCCACTTGTGCACGTTTCTAGTGCAAAGCAAACAGAAAGCATGGCTCTAGCTTCATTTGGCCAAGACTCTGGAATACACCTGTGGGAACAAAGTGTACAGAGATGCAGAAAAGGGAGACAGGCATTCACCAAGCCCAAAGTCCACCAAGACATCAATCAGCCTCCTACTGAATGAAAATGATGCCTGGAGGTGTAATCATCAGTAGCATTAGGACTGTCAGAAACAACGGAGGCACCATCCATGTGCAATCCTAAACCGTGGTAAAGGATCTATATGAGTAAGGCTTGGGAGCTGTTGATTAATGTGCTTTCTCCTCCTGTGCGCTGTGAGGGAATGAGCTATCACAGCTAGCTAATATGATTCCAGGACTGAGTTCGGTGTGCTGGCACTGTAAACAGACTAAAGGTTGGTATGCACACATGTGGTGGGAATGTGCAGAAGTAAAGTCCTTCTAGAGGGAAATTGTTGAAATCATTAGAAAAGTATGCAACATAACATTAACTATAGACTTTAATCTAATGTTTTTAAGTACAATAGGATGCCCGTTACTGGATAGGACTACTCAAAATTTAGTTAAGGCTATGTTACTGGCGGGAAAGGCGGTCATTGCTCTGGGGTGGAAAGACAAAAGTAAATGGACAAGGCACAACTATTTGTTTGACTTTATACAGTCAGATACTGTGGCGTCAATCAACAAGGGAACAACATGGAAAGAAAAATCCACAGAAATTAAGGCGGGATGGAAGACCTACCTAGAGTGGATACTGAAAGAAAAAAGAAAGGACATTCAGTGGAAGATTAAGACTTTGTGCCCATGGCTGGGGTGAAAAGACTAAGATTAAAAGGGAGGGAGGAAAGGGATGAAACTGTATATAGCTACAAATATTCGATGTAACAGACTAAACAAACAATAAAAAATATATTTAAAAAGAGAGAGAGAGAATGAGCTATTTCCTGGGTTTCGGCAAGCAACAGTTTGCCAATAACACCCCAAATGGCAAACTACAGTTTCCACTTCTTCAGTCGCAAGCCTGATTTATCACTCTGCTTTGCACAGCAAGCACAGGCTTTAGATTGCTGGTTCGGCTGTCATAGCAAGGTGTGATTTTCCGAAATGGGTCAGTGGTTGAGCATCTGCTTGGTGCGCAGAAGGTCCCAGGTTCAGTCCAGGTGATGTGAAAGACTCCCCCGAGGCCTTAGAGAGCTGCTGCTTGTCCAAGTAAACACTCCAATACAGAGTAAATTATACTGACCTTGACAGAACAGTGGCCTGAGCATAAGACAGTTCCATGTGTTTGGGAAGTAACTTACATGCTTGAGGCACGTGAGGGAAGGAAGGTGCTGGATAAATTTAGCAGAGTGCTTGAAGCGCAGCAGAATGAAGGAGCTGACACGTGTGTGTTTAGCTTATAAAGAAACGTTTACTAGAAAAATAACAACACCCTAACTAGCTTCCTAATTCTACATCCTGTTTCTTTGTTTGCCTGAACTTGTGTGGTGCCTGTGGAACAAAGGAAAGGAAGTCCCCCCCCCCAGCTCCACCTCTTTGAGTATGTGCAGAATGGCACATACCTTCTCCAATATATTGATTAACCAATAGTCAATCTAGAGCTTATCTCATTAGGAATAATACCTCCCCCTTCTTGGTGGGAAGATCCTTTGTTGTTGTTGTTGTTGTTGTTGTTCAGTCACACAGTTGAGTCCGACTCTTTGTGACCCTATGGACCAGGGAATGTTGCTACGATAGGCCTGTATAGAAATATTGATTTCTAAAAGTCCTGCCTTCTCCTGTTCTGTTTTTGATATCCTGCTGTTGTGGCTTACTTCCTCTCTCAAGCCAAATGGTGGGCCCCATGGCCTCATTGCCATGCCATAAACCCACATTCTTCACACTTCCATGCTGGGAGAGACCAGATGGCCCTGGCAAACAGGCAAAGACTCACGTATGCAATGAAGTTTGGGGTTTGGGGGGCATGTGACTGCGGGCGTGGTTTCCAAACTTCCAACCTATCCCCTCAAGCTACCATGACAACTAAGATTTGGACACACCCTTCCTACTCACAGTTGGCTGAATGGCCACAGCTGATTGTGACTAGGTTGGGGTTTAATTGTTCGGTCCCTTGGAAGAGAGTTCTGTTCTGTTCTGTTCCTGCTATCTCTGCTGCTCTTGTGTTCTGTCCACCTGAAAGGCTGTCCTGCCATGTGGTCTGTTGGAGAACAAAGGACTGCTTTGTGAGCTGAGCACATGCTTGCAAAGATGGGTGTCTTGATCCTAAAAATCCCTTGGTGCTCCCTGGATTATTCCAATGGACAATCTTGGACTATGGATTCCTGAAGTTGGTAATTATGTATATCTCTTACTGTGTAGTTAAGGCAAAAAACTGCCTAGTCTTTGTTATTTTGAAATCCTTCTAGTCTATGCTAAGTTCTGTGCTGAATAAACTTATTCTGGTTTCTAACTTGTCTGTATTGTTGTAACTGGATTTCAAGGCTAAACTCCTGTGCCTTATGCTCACCCTATAAACTACCTCTGTGTAAGAATTAAGAGTGCATCTCTAGATAGAGGTGCCAGTGTGTAAAACCCAGATGCCAACTCAGAGATCTGAATCTCTGCTCTGAGCTGGAGGGGATTATAGAATACTGATTCTGGTTACTGTATTGAAAAGTGTAGGCTTCCCCCCTCATTCCTGGACAGGTGTGAGGGGCAGGAACCTATACAGTTTGGTGTAGTGATTAAGAGTGCAGCCTCTGATATGGGAGAACCAGGTTTGATTCCCCACTCCTCCACATGCAGCTGTGGTATGACCTTGGCTGAATCTGCATTTGACTTTCCCACCGGTTTCCCAGCCTTTTGACTCCGTCTTCAAAAAAACTGTCTACATTTGGTGTCATTTTCACACCTCAAGAGTGCTAGCATACTTTTGCACGTCCACATATGTTTATCGTCCTTTCGGGGCGGCTCCACTGTCATTGCACCTCTGCACTGCTTTAAAAGAATCT
>NW_015162529.1:323906-326249 GCF_001447785.1 Gekko japonicus | reverse complement strand
TGATCCTAAAAAACCCTTGGTGCTCCCTGGATTTTTCCAATGGACAATCTTGGACTATGGATTCCTGAAGTTGGTAATTATGTATATCTCTTACTGTGTAGTTAAGGCAAAAAACTGCCTAGTCTTTGTTATTTTGAAATCCTTCTAGTCTATGCTAAATTCTGTGCTGAATAAACTTATTCTGGTTTCTAACTTGTCTGTATTGTTGTAACTGGATTTCAAGGCTAAACTCCTGTGCCTTATGCTCACCCTATAAACTACCTCTGTGTAAGAATTAAGAGTGCATCTCTAGATAGAGGTGCCAGTGTGTAAAACCCAGATGCCAACTCAGAGATCTGAATCTCTGCTCTGAGCTGGAGGGGATTATAGAATACTGATTCTGGTTACTGTATTGAAAAGTGTAGGCTTCCCCCCTCATTCCTGGACAGGTGTGAGGGGCAGGAACCTATACAGTTTGGTGTAGTGATTAAGAGTGCAGCCTCTGATTTGGGAGAACCAGGTTTGATTCCCCACTCCTCCACATGCAGCTGTGGTGTGACCTTGGCTGAACCTGCATTTGTCTTTCCCACCGGTGTCCCAGCCTTTTGACTCCGTCTTCAAAAAAGCTGTCTACATTTGGTGTCGTTTTCACACCTCAAGAGTGCTAGCATACTTTTGCACGTCCACATATGTTTATCATCCTTTCGGGGCGGCTCCACTCTCATTGCACCTCTGCACTGCTTTAAAAGAATCTTCTCCAAACAACATTCAAACTAGCATAGAGAAAGACGGAGTCACAGCAGCATGAAACTAATTTAAAATGCAAATGCAGATTCGACCCTTGGGTCAGTTACAAGTTTTCTCAGAGCTGTTCTCTCAAGAGCAGTTCTTTTGAGAGCTCTCTCAGCCCCACCCACTTCACATGTTTTGGGGAGGGGAAGGGAAAGGAGTTTGTAAACTGCTCTGAGACGCCAAATGAAGGGCGGGGTATAAATCCAATCTCTTCTCTCCTTCTTCTTCCCTTCCTTATGCTAAAGAGCTAAAATCAGTTTACAGAAAGAACAGCTTAACTCTTTCATGACTAAAGGATGACACTTGCAAAAAGGGCATGACATGAGCCTGAGGCATTTCCACATTCTTCATGTAGAGCTAACCCATAGTCTGGTATCACACCCTGACCTGGATGGCTAGCCCAATCTCAACAGATCTTGGAAGCTAAGCAGGGTTAGCCTGGGTTAGTACTTGAATGGGCGGCCACTAATGAAGTCCAGGGTTGCTACGCAGAGGCAGGCCATGGCAAACCACCTCTGTTCCTCTCTTGCCTTGAAAACCTTCCGGGGTCGCCATAAGTCGGCTGCGACTTGACAGCATCCCCACCGTAGCATTATACCTGAACCACGCCTGAGCGGGTGCGAAACCAGGCCTGCCTCCTCTTTCCCATCATGCTGCACACACAGTGTGACAGCATCAGAGCACAGACGCCAATGTGAGCAGGCCTGGCAGTCAGTCAAGAGGCAAACAAACCAGAAGGGTGCTCCACAACAGAAACAGAGCAGGGAAATCTCTGGTGCGATAGGCGAATGGAGGAAGGCCGTGGTCTAAAAGGACAAGGCCACTGTGGAAGGCGTTCTGCATACGAAACCAGGATCTCAGCCCCAATATTATGGCAGGCACGACAAGAATGCCAGCTTGTCAATCAGAGGAGCTTCTTTCTGAAAAGGACTCTATTCATCAGCATGGTACACTCTTCAGACAGCACAGCCAAGAGAATACAATAGACGCTAATTTATATATACATGCCTAAATCCTGTCACTTGTTTCTGGAGGGGGGGGGAAGCACCCAGACTTTAAATATTTAAGCTAGTCTTTAACGACTGTTTTCATTGCTTAATGACGCCACATTTCAATTTAATGAACAGACGTATTGTCTTAGAAGAGTCAAACAAAAGGAAAGAGAGCTTTGTTTTGATAGGAGAGGCGCCGGCATCATGCTGGTCAGTGGCTAAGAAGGAGAGGTAATTAGCAGCAAAAAGCTTTTTTGACAAGGGATGGGAAAATTAAGGCATTGGATGGAAATCTTTATTTATTTCCTTCAACAGGGCTGTCCTGCACCGTTCCCACTCTGAAATTCTGTGCGTGATGGAGAAGTAAGGAGGACAGAATGAACTTTGGGGAGGGTTCGTGGCTCAGTTAGGATCGCCAACCTCCAGGCAGCACCTGGAAATCTCCCACTATTACAACTGATCTCCAGACCGCTTGGAGAATATCAGGGGTCGTTTCGTAGAAAAAGAGCGAGGGGAACTCATTAGCATAACTCATTAGCATATGCCACACCCCCTGACATCACCGGAAGTGTGTCATAAG
>NW_015162529.1:308657-323833 GCF_001447785.1 Gekko japonicus | reverse complement strand
CCGGAAGCGGGGTGGCCGGAAGCAGGGGGCGGGGCTTCATCATGTGCCCCGCCCCCCCCGTACCTCACCCGGGGGAACTGCAATCCCCTGCGATCCCCCCGAAATGACCTCTGGAGAATATGAGCTACCATGCAGTTTACCCCTTCAGAAATCCTAGGGTTGCCAGGTCCTACCCAGCTAGTGGTGGGAGGACTCCCGATCCTTCCTTGAACTCTTCTAGCACACGTGTGAAGCACACATACTGCTATGACATCACCTGGAAGTGACATCGTCACGTTTCTGACATTGGGGGTGACACTCTAGGTTTTGGGCAAAACTCTACCCCCAATGTCAGAGATGTGATGACTTCACTCACAGGTGATGTCATCATACCAGTGCCAGCAGCACTAGGAGGGGGCTTCTCAGGGGTGGGGCTTCCCCTGCGGATTGGGATCTGTGAAATCAAAGGATACCCTGGCCCCTCCAGGGGAATGGCAACCCTAAGAAAACCCCATATTTACGTAGGGTTGCCAACCCCCAGGTGATGGCTGGAGAGCTCCTGGAATTACAACTGATCTCCAGGTGACAGAGATCAGTTCGCCTGGAGAAAATGGCTGCTTTGGAGGGTGAACTTTGTGGCATTATAGCCTTTTGAGGTCCCTGCCCTCCCTAAACCCCACCTTCCCCAGGCTCCACCCCCCAAACTTGCAGGTATTTCCCAACTCAGAGCTGGCAACCCTAGGCTCAGTGGGAGAGTATTTGTTTGGCATGAGGAAAATCCCATGTTTGGTACCCAACATCTCCAGTTAAAAGGGCCAGGATAGGAGACACTTCAACCTGAGATCCTAGAGAGCAGCTGCCAGTTCGGGTAGACAATGACTTTGATGGACCAATAGTATGATTTGATTTAAGGCAGATTCATGTGTGTTCACTTTGCTTCAATACGCATAATATGTAGGATTTCAGTGACATGAATGGAGCCCAAACGTAGCAAATCACATGAATCAAAGATGGGGCTACTGTACTAGGTAGGCAGAAAAATGAGAAGTCCCCTTCCCAATCCCTTCCTTTGTTCTCTACCATGCCATTGAAGAAGAAGAAGAAGAGATTGGATTTATACCCCAGCCTTCACTACCCAAAGGAGTCTCAGAGCAGCTTACAAACTCCTTTCCCTTCCCCTCCCCACAACAGACACCCTGTGAGGTGGGTGGGGCTGAGAGAACTCTTGACAGAAACTGCCCTTTTTCAAGGACAGCTGTGCCAGAGCTTGTGACTGACCCAAGGTCACATCAGCAGGTGCGAGTGGAGGAGTGGGGAATCAAACCCAGTTCTCCCAGATTAGAGTCCACACACTTAACCACTACACCAAACTGGCTCTACACCAAATTGACTTATTATCCTAACCAGCCCTCTGATAAGCAAACTTTTAGATCCCAGGTAATTAGTAAGAAAGCTCTCTCAATTCGAAGACCTCATTCTTTACTTGGCAATTTCCATTTAGGCTGCAACCTTTTTGGGACTATGGGAGCTTTTGGAATTCTGAAAAAAGGTAGTGGGTGACAAAAGAAATGGCTGCCACGGGAGCTAGGAGAGATCGCAAAATGGCTGTGACGGGGAATAGGGCCAGTCACAAAATGGCTGCCATGTGGGCTGGGTCAAATAATTAAAATGTTAGAAGGTTCCATCCCAAGCATCCTCATAGGAGGGAGGCAGTTCCTTTAAAATGAGTGGTTCCCACAGATGCAAAGATAAATCCACCTAGCCTCTTATGTACCAAGCATGTCTACCACACCTTCACTCCGCCCCGGTTTTACCTGTTCCATAATCTGAATTGAAATACTGGTCTGCTGTGTATCATTAATGAATGTAGAGATCTCACAATCTTAGATTAAGCCCAAGGTAAATTTAGAATAGACTTAGTATACAGGTAGTATAAGGTTAATATAAGAATAGTATATGTTTAAGGTTCACATAGAGTATAAAGTATACAATATTTGCTGTTTATGATTCCAGTTGCAAAAAACAGTAAAGACAATAAATAAAAAAGTATACAGTATAAAGCATAAGTTTATCATAAACAATCATTAAATGGATTAATTTATTGAACATGTTAATCTGTAGAATGATTAAACTAGTAAACTAGTAAAGTGTAACATTATTAACCTTATGAACTAGTGTTGTTTAAAATTGGTAGATTTTTAGTTTAGTATAGGTTATATTGTTAGAGGGTTAAATTACTAGAATATCTATTTGTAATTTGGAAGATACATGTACTTTGTAACAACTTGTATGTATGTTGAAAGTTTCCCCCCCAAAAAAAATCTATTTTCCCAGTTTTACCTCTCCTATGCTCAGCCTCCAGATCAACCCAACAGTGCCTATAAATGACGTCATGATGTGGAAAGTCATGGAATGCTAACAAACTGGCTCCTTTTACAGCACCAAGGAACTCAAGTAATGTGATGCCATTCTAGGACCCCGGAGCTCTAAATATGATTATTCCACCAAACAAAATCTCTCCCCAGTATCGGAAAAAACTGCACATTCCTAATTGCAATGTTTAACCACTTGCGACGCAACAAGGAATCTGAGTTTGCAAAACAAAGGTGGGTTTTTTTGTAAATGAACTTTTTTTCCCATTTTGAAATAATTGGAGCCCATGAAACATTAATGCACCCGAAGCTGTGAAACTGAAAGCCGCTATCAAGCACAATTGCCATCACATTTTATTGTGGCTTAATGAAAGGATATTGTTAAGCAAGCATCAAACTCTCCTATAATCTAAATCAGAGCTCCGTTCACTAATGAAAGCACTTTTTATGCATAATTGTCCCGGCCCAAATTAAAAAATAAGCATCACCACTGATAACATGGTGCCGTCGGAGCCGGTATTATCCAGGCGGCTCCTTAAATCTTACCGAATAACCCTAATAAGCTCAGTATTGTTCGGTAATTAAAAACAAACAACCTCTAGAAATGTGACATCGATATGATTCCATGAGTGACACGTGGGTGAACTCAAGTCTTTGAGAGACGACTTGAGACATTTCCCCCCCCCCTCACATCTCTGTCAACTGCAGCACTTACTAGATAATGAATAATCTGAAGGATAAGGAAATGTTTTGTACGGGGAGAAACCGGGGGCAGATCAGTATGTTTTGCAGCTCAGCAGGCGGTACAGGGAAACAACCGCATTGCCAAATTTTTTCCTCAAGTACTGTTATTTCTACATGACTTCAAAGTGCTACATAAAACTGCATGATGCATGATGCCCAGCTATGGACACGCAGAAGGTATCGGGAGCATTATTCCCCAAGCCCATGGTAATAAATGTATGCGTTCTGATTTATGAAGGGAGATCCATATGGTTTATTAAGGAGACCCATCCAGGTAACAATTTGGAGTCAAATACGCCTCAGAGCTGCATGCTCTTTTTCATAGGGACGGGAACATGGAAAGCGATGGATATTTATAATTTGCGGCTTCCAAAGGGAAAAGTACTTGTTGAGCGATGTGAATAAGTGTTCTGAATAGTAACTTCCGCTTCTTCTTTTTTTCCTGGGGAGGAAAGAGAGTGAAGGAGCCAGTCATACGACAGCAAGCTGGGGGGTTCTGTGATGATTGGGGGGGGGGGGAAATACCTACAACTACAGGTTGTCGAACACTTTGGGAAAAGCCGTAAGCACAAAGAGGCTTGTTTAAGCTGTTATGTGAGAAAAATGGAATGCACACGCAAGAAGCACAAACAAGAAGCACTTTGAATGGGAGACGACAGAGCCTAAGATGTAAACATGCGTACGGCTTAGCTGTAAGAACTAGCAAGCCAGTCAGTAGTTAGATGGGGAACAAAAGCAACCCACCACAAGCTGATTAGCAATTAGACAGGGAACAGGGATGAATAATATAGCTAGGTTAGTCTCTGCTAGGATGTGCACTAACAAGCGAGCTAATGTGAAATCTTGTTGTTGTTCAGTCGCACAGTCGAGTCCGACTCTTCGTGACCCCATGGACCAGATCCCGCCAGGCCTTCCGGTCTTCCGCCGTCCTCTGAAGTTTGTTCAATTTCATGTTCGTTGCATCTATGACACTGTCTAACCATCTAATCCTTTGTTGTCCCCATCTTCTTTGACCTTCAATCTTTCCCAGCATCAGGGTCTTCTCCAGTGAGTGCTCCCTTCTCATTTGGTGGCCAAAGTATTTGAGCTGCAGTTTCATTATCTGGCCTTCCAGGGAACAGTCAGGGTTGATTTCTTTTAGGATTGACTGATTTGATCTCCTTGCAGTCCAAGGGACTCTCAAGAGTCTTCTCTAGCACCATAGTTCAAAAGAATCTATTCTTTGGCACTCGGCCTTCCTTATAGTCCAACTCTCGCAGCCATACATGACTACTGGGAATACCATTGCTTTGACTATGCGGACTTGTGAAACCATGTGAAATCTAGCCACTGGCAATTGAGACAGTGCTGATGGTGTGAAAAAAATAAGGGCTAGCAAGCCAGGAAGCATTTAAACAGGGAGTAACTAAGCACTGGGAAGCTAGGAAGCATTTGGACGAGGAAATAGCTAGTAGAAAGCCAGGAAGCACTTAGATGAGGCACAGCTGTAAGTGCTAGAAAGCCAAGTAGCATATTGAATAAGGAAAGATCTACACTTGTGCTAAGGTATGAGCTACTGTGCGATTTATCCCTTGAGAAACCCCCATCTTTGTTTAGGGTTGCCAGTCTCCAGGTGGTTGTAGTGTATGCAAAGGAGAGCTCACGAGAGGAGGTTGTTATCAATACACAAACACTCCATGTATAAATTACGAACAGAAGTAGAAAGAATATATTATCCAAATCAATTTTAACAGTTCAAATACTTATCTGGTCCAACAAACACTCTTATTTTTTCTTAAAGGGTTAGGATCCAACAGTACTTAATACAAAAGACAAAATCCAAATCAAGTCCACTAATCCTTTGTACAAGATGCTTCAAGAGAACAAAAGCTCCACAGGAAAACAAAAATTTACACGTTTGTAGGAGTAGCAGCTATGCACGGCTGGCTTCAGTGCCGCATTCGCTTCCCGCTTCTTCAGATAGCTGGTACTCATTAGCTGTGAGATCAAGTGACAATTTAACAACTCTCCTTAGACCAGTTTTCTAAATCCAGTCACCCCACTAACATGTTGTTCTTTCTGTCGACAAAGCTTCTACTGTAGAACATATACGAGTGTTTGTTGAACTTGATAAGTATTTGAACTGTTAAAATTGATTTGGATAATATATTCTTTCTACTTCTGTTCGTAATTTATACACGGAGTATTTGTGTATTGGTACAGACTCCAGGTGGGGGCTGGAGATCTCCTGGGATTACAACTGATCTCCATGCAACAGAAATAAGTTCACCTGAAGAAAATGGCCACTTTGGAAGGTGGACTCTATGGCATGATACCCGACTGAAGTCCCTCCCCTTCCCAAATCCCACCCTGCTGAGGTTCCACCCCCAAAATCTTCAGGCATTTCCCAGGGTGGAACTGGTAACCCTATCCTTGTAGTATGTTGCAGAAGTGGATCAGGACCATGTGAGTGACCCATCATATCCCTTTGTCCATTTTCTTAAAGCACTGAGAAAGAAAATGTAGCACATTTTTCTTTTCTCCACAGGTG
Organism: Gekko japonicus; assembly: GCF_001447785.1. Taxonomy (NCBI): domain Eukaryota; kingdom Metazoa; phylum Chordata; class Lepidosauria; order Squamata; family Gekkonidae; genus Gekko; species Gekko japonicus. Next base: position 318,208 of record NW_015162529.1, on the reverse strand, counting down.
AATCCAACCATCAGTTTTGAATGGAAGCAAAATAAAGAGCCTAATTATTGACTGGCCTAAGGAACAATCCTGCGAAAGATTGAAGGTCAAAGAAGACAGGGACGGCAAAGGATGAGATGGTTAGACAGTGTCATAGATGCAACGAACATGAAGTTGAGCAAACCTCAGAGGATGGCGGAAGACCAGAAGGCCTGGCGTCATCTGGTCCATGGGGTCACGAAGAGTCGGACTCGACTGTGCGACTGAACAACAACAAAAAGGAACAATCCTCAAGCCGCTCCCCCATCATCTATACAGAGTGTTGATTGGCTGGCCCTTACAGTGGCCACCAAGCTACCTCTCCCCCCAGCCATCTGGCTTGCTGAAGCATACAAAGCAGCTTCCAAAGAGATTCCACATTTCCTCCATAGAAGTACAGTTCCCAGAATTCCTTGGGTCAGAAGCCATGAAAGTTAGCACAGGCTCATTTGATGGCCTCTCCTTTGACCTCAGATGCCGCCAGTGAAGGAAGCAAGTGAATGAACTATTTATTATTGTCTTTTTATGATGCCGAATGGCCTCATTATTTGTTGTGATCCACCCTGAGCCCGTTTGTGGGAAGGGCGGAATATAAATTTGAAAAAGAAAGAAAGAAAGACATTATTTCGCTAGACGACAGCAATTTGGCAGGACAAACCAAGTGGGATAGAAAGTTTGCAACAACAACAACAAAAAGTCCATACTACATTAATATATAACAATTCTCCACTAAGCAATGATCTTATAACAAGTAAGACGATTGTATGAACAAACTTTTAATGATCTGATATGACTCCCTTCTGCAAAGTCTTCTGGCTCTGGAGAATGACTTCCACCAACAAGACCTTCTCCAATGAAGGAAGAGAGTAGACGTGAGTCAATGGACCCGGTTTTTCTTTCCGTAGCTACAGCACCACAACACAACACAAACAATAAAACTGTACATACCTTCGTGGGCAGCCAATATGCGGAGTGGGATAACCACTAGCTTCGCCCCTACCACTATGCACATTTAGGCTAACTTGTACAAGAGATTATGTGCACACAAGATGTATGACTGCAGGTTCCGTCGCTGGAACCCCTGAAAAGAGCACGTAGGGAGGGGAGGTGGACCATAAGGAGACTTCTGCTCTCTCCATTCATGGCCACTGTCTCTACATCAATACAAAATATGCAGTCTTAGCAAGTCACTGTCATATCGGATTCTCACCGTTTCAATCAACCAAGCTTCCTCTTTTGATCGTTAACAGACAAAAACGTCACTCCACCAGAAAGAAGGAATCTGACATGTTTGAGACGCATCATCCAACAAACAAACAAACAAACCCTTCTTTAGACTCTTTTCCGTCCTGGCTCCAGCTTGGTGGAACTCTCCGCCTACTGACATCAGGGCCCCGTGGGACTTGTTACAATTCCGCAGGGCCTGCAAGGCAGAGATGTTCCGCCAAGCATACAGCTGAGGAGAGCCACAGTTTTAAACAGCAAGCAGTTTTATCCATTGCTTTCTCACTCCTCTCCCGCCCACATGAATGTTAATTGGGGGGGTCATAAATTCTGTACTATGGCACCATGTAGATGTCAGGGTTTTACGGTTGGGTGTTTCAGATTGTTTTAGTGCATTTTGATGTCTCTTTCGTACAAAACCGTTGCACACCGCCCTGAGCCCACTCCGCGGGGAGGGTGGTATAGAAGTTTAATAAATAAATAGTTGTCTGCAAGTCCAGTTCCAGGTTCTGCCCACCCCCAGGCAGAGAGTACTCATGCCCCCCCGTGCCCAGTACTAGGCCCCTCTTCTTGTCCACCCTCACACCTTTCTCTGCCTGGGCATCTTTTCTCTGCCCACTTGCAAGTTCTCCCACCACATGCAGTCACAGCTGACCACACTGCTCGTTCCCGGATGGTGCTGGGCGGTGGGTGCAGCTAGGGGATCCACCGCCATGGCCAGCGGGAATGTTGATGCGTTATGCACCACCCACGTGCCCTTAGCCAGCAGTGCTTGGCGGCAGACGCCACTGGGAGGACAGGTGATAAACCCCTCACAAGCAGGTAGTGGAAGCGTACAGGCCTAGGAGGAGACGCGCGAATAGGAAGTCGGCCGCAGGGGGCCTTGCCAGAATCCATGGGCCGTGGCAGCTGCCCCACCGCAGGGTATGCTGACGCTGGCTCTGGTCTGCATAACGTGTGGAGATCGGTACTCACCCAACACAGACAACTCTGCTGAAGCACTACTGTTCTCCTCCTTGTAGGTGACCACGCAAGTGTACGTCCCGGAATCGTCATCCGTTGCATTAGCGATCAATAAGTTACTGCCAGCCAACAATGAATATTTTTTAGATCTGGAAAAGTGACAAGGTACATCTTTGGTTAGAACAGGGCAAGGACATAGCCACACCCGCTGAACATGCAGCCTGTGTGGTGAACATAAGAGCATAAGAGAAGGCAATGTTGGATCAGGCCAATGGCCCATCCAGTCCAACACTCTGTCACGCAGTGGCCGAAAATACCAGGTCCACCACTGGGGCCAAGACACTAGAAGCCTTCCCACTGTTGCCCCCCCCAAGCACCAAGAATACAGAGCATCACTTGCCCCAGACTGAGAGTCCCCATCTATACCTTGTGGCTAATAGCCACTGATGGACCTCTGCTCCATATGTTTATCCAATCCCCTCTTAAAGCCGTCCATGCTTGTAGCTGCCACCACCTCCAGTCCCCTCTTTGAGCTGTCTATGCTTGTACCTCACGTGCTAATCACTCTTTGTGTGAAGAAGTTACTTCCTTTTATCTGTTCTAATCCGACTGCTCAGCAATTTCATGGAGTGCCAACTGAAGTGGGTCATAGACAAGGAGGAGACCTGGGCTAAGACTCCTACTGAGCTATGAAGCTCCATGGTTGATCGATCTCTCTCTCAGCATAATCTCCCATCCATGAGGAGGAGAACACCATCTTGAGCTCCACAGAAAAAGAGCAGAGTAAAAAAAGACTGATGATTCCAGACCTGACCATAATGGAGAAGACCAGATGGAGCCTGAGTACAGTGGGCTTTCGGAAAGGGAGGGACTTCAATGGGATAGAACACCATATAATCCACCTTCCGAAGTGGCCATTTTCTCTAGAGATCAGTTTCAATCTCCAGCTACTACCTGGAGGTTGGCAACACTATTAATGATACCCTTCTTTACCAGCCCTTTGGGGGGAATAGCTGATCCCCCCCTTTGGAGCACATGTACCCATATGGAAGGCTGGTCCTACTGGGAGCATCACTTCTTATTTCCCCCCTATTAAAGTAAAAGGAAGTAGTTCTTCACCCAACAAGTAATTAACACATGGAGTACAAGCATAGACAGCTCAAAGAGGGGACTGGACAAACATCTGGAGCAGAGGTCCATCAGTGGCTATTAGCCACAAGGTATAGATGGAACACTCTGTCTGCGGCAGGGATGCTCTGTATTCTTGGTGCTTGGTGGGCCACAGGGGGAGGGCTAGTGGGAGGGCTGCTGGAGTTCTGGCCCCACTGGTGGACCTCCTGGGTTTTGGCCACTGTGTGACACAGAACGTTGGACTGGATGGGCCAGTGGCCTGATCCAGCGTGGCTTCTCTTTTGTTCTTGTGTACAGTTGACTCAGAAAGGACGTCAAGGGAGACCCATCTGAGCTCTGAGCAGAAGCAGGAGACAGAGCTGCTATTGGGGTGAGTGTTTTTTTTACTTGCTTTCAGCTGAGGGGATTCAGCTGAGGAGGTCATCAGTGGCTATTAGCCACAAGGTATAGATAGGGGCTCTGGGGAAGTGATGCTCTGTCTTCTTGGTGCTTGGGGGGGTCAACAGTGGGAGGGCTTCTAATGTCCTGGCCGCACTGGTGGACCTCCTGATGGCACCTGGTATTTCTGGCCACTGTGTGATACAGAGTGTTGGGCTGGATGGGCCTTTGGCCTGATCCAACATTGGCGTCTCTTATGTTCTTAAGGGAGGTCTGGGAGATCCTTGTTCTGCCCAAATGTGCCCTTTCAAAATGGACATTCTAAATACCTCAAAGGGATTATTTCATCTCCTCGTAGCCACGTAAATGTTGGCACTGGATAGCCAGAAACACAACACTCCAGCACGGCATCCTTCCCTTCGATAACTACCACGTTGGATGGTCTCTGCAGGAAAAATTGTTGTCTGTGCAACCCGGGATCTATGGAGAGGAAAAGCAATGGTTATTACATAATAATCACATCATTCATCTTAGGAACAGTGGGGAAGAGTATTTAAATATTCTCAGATCTTCTCCTGTACTGCAAGAATACAGATATAGATATATAGATACACTGGGCAGGAGATCAAAAAATGGTGTTCGGGGGGCGGGGGGAGAATCCTGATTTGAAAAGTAAATATCATAGGAGCTCATATACTAAAGAAGACTCCAAACTTGAATAGGCTTAATGCTTCAATTAATCAACTGAAGAGTTTGTTGATTGACTGGTGTGGTCCAACATAAACTGAAGCCGTTAGGCTCATATTTGTCTATTTTGCAAAGTAATTTGGTTCCGGTGAATTATTTAGTAGGGAATGAGAAGAAGAAGATAAAACGGCCATTTTCTTCTCATCCTTTTTTGTTTATTCAATTGTCTTGACAATTTATCCAGCATCCCTTTAGAACGATGAAAGAAAGAAACCTATACTGAGGTTTCGGTGATATGCAAATTTATTCCATTTTTTTTTTTTTGGTAGGGCAAGAGGATTCTGCCAGTAAAAGTTGAGAACTCTATCACCATTTAAATTGGAGAAAGGTAATACATTCTGTTCTGTGGTTTTGCTGATTCAAGCGCTCTGCTCATCATCCTTACTGGAATCCACTGCACATTTCTGTGAACTTCATTGGTATGGATGTGCGGCGTGCATTTTAATACGTATTTTTAAATTTGTTTATACAGTTCCAAGACTAGTTGCAGCTTGTAGTTCCATCAGATGGCCAAATGTATATCCAGTGCCCACTTGTTGCATGCCAAGTCTGAGGTTCACCAAGGGAAATTTAATGAAATGAATATACATGGGGTTCTGCTCCTCACGAAATGTGGAATGGAATAGTTAAATTCGGGAGGGGGGGAGACAACTACCAAACAAGACTTCTAAAGTATCCACGTTTGTTCGTTATTCATTTATTATGTAAGCTATGTTATCCCACCTTATCCGCTCAGATTCCAGACCAAGCAGCAAGTTGCAAACACAATAAAAATGGCACACAAGATTTCAAGTCCAAAAGCATCTCAGAGACCAACAACATTTTGGGGATATGAACTCCTGAGAGCAGGTCATTTATTATGTAAGCTATGTTATCCCACCTTATCCGCTCAGATTCCAGACCAAGCAGCAAGTTGCAAACACAATAAAAATGGCACACAAGATTTCGAGTCCAGAAGCATCTCAGAGACCAACAACATTTTGGGGATATGAACTCCTGAGAGCAGGCGTCATTTCCTGCAGGAGTGCACAGGAGTGGAGCTACAGCAGTAAAGAGCCCAGGGGACAGGCACATGCAACAAGCCCCACCCCCTGCTCCCAGAAGCCCTCAGTCAGAGCAAGAAGCAGCCAGGTAAGTTGCAGAGCTCCCCCCGGCCCAAAACAGTCCAGTGGCACCTTTAAGACCAAGTTTTATTCAGGTACAAGCTTTCCCTCTTCTGCGAGGACAGATCTGCACGTTCCCCCCCCCCAATAGCTAGGAATCCAAAACAGTCCAGTGGAGCCTGAGCGATGGGTGTTGCCTTCTGACACACTTCCGGTGATGTCAGGGGGTGTGGCATATGCAAATACGTTACGCCAATGAGTTATGCTAATGAGCTCCTGCACCTCTTTTTCTACTAAATGACCCCTGCCTGAGAGTCAGACAAAGGGAGATTTGACTCTTGAAAGCTCAAACCCTCAAAATCTTGTTGGTATCAAAGGCGATACTAGACTTGAATCTAGGTACAGGGAGAAGATGCTATTGGAAAAGCACAGGAGAATCATGGAAGTATACCGGAGCAGACAGAGTGTGCCATGGGTCTTTCAATGGCCTTAAAAAAATATATTATTGTCATCACGCCACAGCAGAATAATGGTGACCTGCCAGTGTTCCCTCTAAGCTGAGTTGGTGTGAGCTAGCTCACAGTTTTTTAGCCTCTGGCTCACACATTTTTTTTTCAAATAATTTTTTTATTTTAACACAACAAAAATACAGATAAACTTATTTTTCAACAATGTAGTCACTCAGCAAAGACTATAACATGCATGAAATATAACTTTTGTCTCAGCTCAGGAAGGATGGCTCCCGAGCAAACTAATTTATGCCGTAGCCAAATCGCTCGCTCACACGTTTAATGCCAGCAGCTCACAAAGTAGAATTTTCGCTCACAAGACCCCGCAGCTTAGAGGGAGCATGACTTCTTCATGGAGCTTTTGAGGCAAGAGAAGTTGAGAGGTGGTTTGCCATGGCCTGCATCTGCATAGCAACCCTGGACTTCTTTGGTGGTCTCCCATCCAAATACTGGCCAGGGCTGACCCCACTTAGCTTCCGAGATCTGCCGAGATCAGGCTAACCGGAGCGAGCCAGGTTAGGGGGTGTTACTAACTAGAGAGTGAGAAAAAAGTAACTGCTCTTTACGTGCAAAAGGCTCTTCATCTCTGGAAACGATGCAAGCGGTACACTTCCATAGCTGCAACTGTAGAAAACTCTGAAGGCCTAGAGACACGTAGTGGTCTTGCAGAAGTACAATGCTCATTTAGACTGGTAAGTAGCTACTTGCCTGGTCACCCATGGGGAATAAAAGTGGCCCCCAAATCACCAGGTAAATAAACGTTTGCAAACTGGAAAAGAATTGGTTCTTGAGATTTCTTTCTCTCTTTTTTTTTTTTGAGGCCACAAAGGACTACTGTGGTGGTAAAAAGGTAAAGGTAAAGGTTCCCTTGCTCGAAAGCCAGTCGAGTCCGACTCTAGGGTTGCGGTGCTCATCTCCGTTTCAAAGCCGAAGAGCCAGCGCTGTCCGAAGACGTTTCCGTGGTCATGTGGCCGGCATGACTAAACACATTCCCGTTACCTTCCCCACTGAAGTGGTACCTATTTATCTACAGTGATCCGTTCCACTAATGATAGCACCTTGCCTTGGTGAAAGGAGCCTCCCCCAGACACAGGAGGCTCTTCCACTGGAGGAAGACACTGCCGTAAGCAGAATGGATCAGTGCAATGTGTCTAAGTAACTTGCAGGAGCTTATTTGCAAAGCGCGGGGGGCAACAGTGGGAGGGCTTCTAGTGTCCTGGCCCCACTGCTGGACCTCCTGCTGGCACCTGGTATTTTTGGCCACTGTGTGACAGAGTGTTGGACTGGATGGGCCATTGGCCTGATCCAACATTGGCTTCTCTATATTCTTATGTAACCCTACAGGGTCGCCATAAGATGGCTGTGACTTGACAACAAAATAACAAGAACAACAAGAACAACAAAGGGATCTTGTAAAGTTAAAGTGTCACACTTCAGCTTGCTTTGAAAAGATGGGCCTGAATATCAGCCTTCTTGCAAAGAATGAAACTCAAGTTGTGCTCATTCAGTATCAGGCATTTGTCAATCGTGTTTCAGCAGCAGCTGCAGATGTGATATGATAGCTCACCTTTTGCAGAACAAAGCTGCCTGATATACCGTAACACAAAGTAATTCAGGACGAGGAGAGGACCATGAGTTGCAGCTGGCAAAATAAATTATTATATTGAACTACTCCTTCAGCTTTCACGGTTCCTTGCAGTGCGACTCAAAAGCAAACGGTGACAAATGATACCCTGTTTAAGTGCCATCCATTTATTTGGAGCTCAGACAGCCAAATCCCATAACCCACCTCCTCCCAGTGTTATACAACTGAAGAAGCAGAAAAGAGCAAGAGTCCAGGTGTACCTAGAAGACTAAGAAAAAATAGTGGCAGGGTATGACCTTTCATCAGTCGCTGCTCACTTCTTCAGATAAGCAGTGACTCACGAAAGTTCATACCCTGCCACAAATGTTTGATAAAGCGTGCCTGCACGTGAAAGCTCATACCTTGAACGAACCTTTGTTGGTCTTAAAGGTGCCACTGGACTCTAAAATTGTTCTGCCACAACTTTTGTTGGTCTTTAAGGTGCTACTAGGATCTTGCTCTTTTCTGCTGCTACAGACAGACTAACAGGGCCAGGGCTCTTTTTGTAGCAAGAACTCCTTTGCATATAAGGCGACACACCCCTAATGTAGCCAATCCTGCAAGAGTTTACTGTAAGCCCCTATAAGAAGAGCTCTGTAAGCTCTTGGTGGATTGGCTACATTAGGGGTGTGTCGCCTTATATGCAAAGGAGTTCTTGCTACAAAAAGAGCCCTGGTAGCCCTGTTAGTCTGTCTGTAGCAGCAGAAAAGAGCAAGATCCTAGTAGCACCTTAAAGACCAACAAAAGTTGTGGCAGAACAATTTTAGAGTCCAGTGGCACCTTTAAGACCAACAAAGGTTCATTCAAGGTATGAGCTTTCACGTGCAGGCACACTTTATCAAAAATTTGTGGCAGGGTATGAACTTTCGTGAGTCACTGCTGTATCTGAAGAAGTGAGCAGCGACTGATGAAAGGTTACCCTGCCACTATTTTTTTCTTAGTCTTCTAGGTACACCTGGACTCTTGCTCTTTTCTGCTTCTTCAGTTGTATAACACTGGGAAGAGGTGGGTTATGGGATTTGGCTGTCTGAGCTCCAAATAAATGGATGGCACTTAAACAGGGTATCATTTGTCACCGTTTGCTTTTGAGTCGCACTGCAAGGAACCGTGAAAGCTGAAGGAGTAGTTCAATATAATAATTTATTTTGCCAGCTGCAACTCATGGTCCTCTCCTCGTCCTGAATTACTTTGTGTTACGGTATATCAGGCAGCTTTGTTCTGCAAAAGGTGAGCTATCATATCACATCTGCAGCTGCTGCTGAAACACGATTGACAAATGCCTGATACTGAATGAGCACAACTTGAGTTTCATTCTTTGCAAGAAGGCTGATATTCAGGCCCATCTTCTCAAAGCAAGCTGAAGTGTGACACTTTAACTTTACAAGATCCCTTTGTTGTTCTTGTTGTTCTTGTTATTTTGTTGTCAAGTCACAGCCATCTTATGGCGACCCTGTAGGGTTACATAAGAATATAGAGAAGCCAATGTTGGATCAGGCCAATGGCCCATCCAGTCCAACACTCTGTCACACAGTGGCCAAAAATACCAGGTGCCAGCAGGAGGTCCAGCAGTGGGGCCAGGACACTAGAAGCCCTCCCACTGTTGCCCCCCTCCAAGCACCAAGAATACAGAGCATCACGGCTTCCGGTCTGGCTCCCGCGAAAGGCAGACGCATCCTCGGGTCGCTCCCGAGGGCGCCTTGCCCGCCTGCGGTGGAGGAGGGAATCCGCGCAAGCGGAGACCCGAACGAGCCCCTCAGATGAGAGGAGCTCGGATCCGGGGCGCTTTAGGGCGTTCCAGGGGGGAGTCTCTCGGTCGAAAGATCGGAGATTGAGACTCTCGCCATGCCCTGCCCC
>NW_015162529.1:292213-308610 GCF_001447785.1 Gekko japonicus | reverse complement strand
TTGTTTTGTAGGAAAAGCCCAGCAGGAACTCATTACCATAATAGGCCACACCCAACAGCAGAAACTGATTAGCCTATTAGGCCACACCCCTGACAGTGTTACCTCTAAGCTGAGTTAGTGTGAGCTAGCTCACAGTTTTTTAGCCTCCGGCTCACACGCTTTTGTCTTAGCTTAGGAAAGAGGACTCCAGAGCAAACTAATTTATGCAGTAGCCAAATCGCCCGCTCACAACTTTAATGCCACGAGCTCAGAAAGCAGAATTTTTGCTCACAAGACTCCACAGCTAAGAGGGAGCATTGCCCCTCAAGTAGTTTATACTTCCACCTTAATGTCAGGAGCTCACAAAGTAGATTTTTTGCTCACAGGACTCCACAACTTAGAGGGAACATAGTGACCTATGGCCTTTTCCAAAGCCCTTTTGGGTCACAACAATTTGGGTGCTTCTGTCTTGTGTACCGGTAGAGTACACTATTCATGAATCTCCTGATATACATAGTTGCCATTTTGTGTAGAACAGGGCACTATATGTATTTCCCAGTGTTGATACTATTTAAGGGATTTTGATAATATGCACTGAAGCTGTTAAACTAGAAATGCCGGTCTCCAGGTGGGACCAGGGGATTCCCTGGAATTACAGCTCATCTTCAGACTATAGAGGTCAGTTCCCTTGAAGAAAATGGATGCATTGGAGGGTGAACTCTATGGCATTGTACCCCACTGAGGTCCCTGTCCTCCCCAAGGTTGATTCCCAAATCTCCAGGAGTTTCCCAACTTGGATCTGGCAACCATCCCGTCTCAGGCCCTGCCGGTTGCCAGGGGCGACCTAGCAACCCTATGGAAAGCACGTACTGTCTTATTCACCCAAAATGGCAACCACACATATTGAGAAGATCACTCTCCTGGAAGGTCCAACATCACAATGACCAAAAAGGATTGTAAGTGCTACATTGAGTCTATCAGTTGGAATCTTTATATGATGTCACATCTTTAGGATGTGACTTTATACCTTCACTGAAGGGGATGGAGTCTGAAAAAAGAACATGAAACACCAAGGCTGATGATGTTATCTCTGGGAAAGGAACAAAATGTGATCACATATCTTGTATATTGCTGACGGGATGTGGAAGGAGGTCACAGATAATGTAATAATTTGGCCAGAGACAGAATCACTACAAATTATAAAAGGAGCTTTAGACAAAAACACTCTTGAATAGTGTAAGATCTCAAATTCTTGAGATCTTATTGTTCTTCTAAAAAAAACAAATTGAAGATTCATGGGCAGTTAAAATTGACAATCTTTACAAGGCTTCGTCCAAGATTATAACAATAGGATGCATTTTGATGCTGCTGCTGCTCAAAAGCGTTACATAACTATTAAGTGTAATTATCAAGTATTATTCGATATTTCAGAACAATGAAATAATGATTTGATATAACTGTGTCTACTTGTTCTCTCTACTGTAAACCTTGCATATGGATAAACTAATGGAGTATCATTGTTTATACAATGAAATAAATAAAATACACAAAAACTAATGTTTGTAATGATTTACTGGAAGGGGGGGGATTTATCTGTATCTTGTCAGCATAGGAACACCAACCTTGTAGCCTGACCTGATCCCACCCTTGGGCTTGGAAGGAACAGCTCTACACTTAATTCAACTACGAAAGGAACCTTACACGAACCATGATAGAGAAATCTGCCATTAAACTGATACCGATCTCTCAATATACAGAACACATTAAGGACTCTAACTACAATGCAGGGAATGTGTCCGGGGGTATGATTATTTTTCTGCCCTCATGATGGAAATTCAGGCCCATCTCTACAACGCCAGCTAAAACAGGTGATAAGCGACAGGATTAAGAAACAAGCAGGTAAAAGGGATAATGCAATTTGGACCGTGATCTCCATCAGAGGATGTTTCCATAAAACATATTAATGAATTTACAACTTTCTCAACCGGGGCAAAACAAAACAAAATCAGATCAATGCTTCTGCATTAATATAGTGCAGAACCTTGAACTCACCCACGGTGAACTGTGAAGTTAATGTTTGTTGAGACGAGGTGAGATCATTGATCTCACTGACCTACTTTCAGCATTTGTCCGACTGTTTACTTAAAATACAATCATTTCCTGGAAAAAAATGTTGTTGGCTTTTAAGGAAAGCCTACAAGACCTGTTTTGTTTTTATTTTTAATTGGCCTTTTTGCAAAGGAAAATAGGATGTGTTTTCAGCGGTCTTCTACCCAACCCACTTCTTCAGACGCAGAACTTGGTATGAGGATGAATCAGCCCATTGTTTGCGCAGATGGCCGGGGAAGGAAGAAAGCATGGCATGGCCCCACCTTGGAAGGGAATGGGAGGGGTCCCTGGGCTGCCCATCTCATTGGTCCTCATTGTGAGAAGCCGGGGAGGCTGGGGGGAGGCCGGAGGGAGGCCAGAGGACTTGCCGTGGTGCAAGAGGACACACTTTTAAACAAATGTTTTTAAATGATTTTTTTAAAGCTTCTGGATCCATTTCTGTGGAGCTGGGCCTTTAAGAAAGGGGGCTGAGCCCCCAAGTAGCCCCACCGTAGCTACGGGCCCGGGATGAATTGAACTGTGCTGCTTAAATTGTATTATATTTTAATTTGTACCTGTATTGTATTTTGTGTGCATATTATTATGAGCTGCTCTAAACTCTGGGAGAACGGGATTGGAATGGTTTCCAATAAATAAAGACCAAAGTATCGGGACAAAATCTGGTACACACATTTATTGCAGTTCTAAACAGTTAACGCCCTTCTCAAGTCCACTTAAGTGAGTCAGGATAGCACGGTATTGTTCAAGTTCAAATAATAGTTTGTATCCTACACCAGTTTTTGGAGGGACCAAGAAAAGGCGTCTTATCCTAATATACCTGACAGGGTTGGTGTAAGGGCAAAATGGAGAAGGGAAACCATCCATTCTTCCTTGAGCTCATCGGAAGAAGGAGAGGATAAAATGCACAAGGGGGAACGGAAAGATGGTGGGCACATTCAGGCCACCATTGTACATTTCAAGTTCATATCCCATTTCTTCTTTCAGTTGGCCGGGGGGGGGGGAAGAGCAGCGGTGTTTCTGCAGTGGTGTTTCTAGGGGAATGTAACACACACACACACACAGGGCCAGTGCTCTCCATGTAATGGGGTGAGGGAGAGGAAATCTTTGTTCCTAGCCTGCCCAGTACATCTGTATCACCTCCAATGTCAAGGGTATCCATGTGGTGGTGTACTTTTCATATCTGGACAAATCTAACACTTAGGTGCTCTATGTGGTGTAATTAATCTGTAGAAATTTACTAGGTATACCAAGCCTTTTATGTGGTGTAATTAATATGTCTAATGTAGAAATTTACTAGGTATACCAAGCCTTTGTGGATTAGGTCCAGACATTTAGTGATGTTGCAGGTAGATAGACATCTGGGAGGGGAGGTGGTCCTTCCTGTCTCCCCAAGCGCAACTTCATCTATTGTCTGGAATGCTCCTCAGTATCTCTAATAGAATCTATTGAAACAATATTTACTGCACCATTTTACTTGCTTAAAGGAGCTCAAAACAATCGAAATGGTCTTGTACTCCAAATGAAACTGAAAGGAAACATTGGGTTGGATCCTATGTCGGGTTGCCAACTCTGGATTGGGAAATTCCTCGAGATTTTGGGGCGGAGCCTAGGAAGGGTGGAGCTTGGGGAGATGAGGGACCTCAGCAAGGGTACAATGCCATAGAGAACACCCTCAAAAGCATCAATTTTTCTCCAGGGGAACTGATATCTGGAGATGAGCTGTACTTCCAGAGGATCCCCAGGTCCCGCCTGGAGGCTGGCATCCCTACCCCACCTGGAGGTTGGCAAGTCTAATCATATGGAAGATCTGTACATGACCAACACTTCTTGCAGCAGCACAAAATGTACTGCTCGCTGTCGGATTCTAATGGCTGCATTCAGTTGATTCCCTTATGCCATACCAATAACGTTATTATAACTTCAGATGCTCTGGAACTCCTGGTGTTAAATTCTCATTAGATCTTTTGAAATATTAATGGTTCAAATGTTTAATGAAGTTACATGATTCAGTAAGAACAAGCACGAAGGTACCACCGTCTTTCAGTGTTCAGGGCGCTCTAACTGTTACATGAGACAGAAATTCTGTTCCTAGCCAAGTTCTATGATGTTGGGCTTATGGTTTTCCCACTGACCAATGAATAATAATCCATAGATTCTACTGCCAAGGGCACTTTTGGCTTGTCTCAATAATTAGGCCTCTAGCTATCTTGATATGTTCACATTTCGGTCTTGCAATACCTGTTGAATATCTTGAAGGTTGAACTAAGAGCCAACCCTGGTTAGCTTCCAAGATCTGATGTGATCAGGCTAACCTGGGCTATCCAGGTCAGAGCAAGATATCAACACTAGCTCCTTAATCACACTGTGCTGCCAATACATGTAGGTGAAAGTGGAATGCAGGCTCTCCAAGACTACAGTAAATGCTAGCCAAGACGTCAGGTGACCACGATGAATAAATCAGCTCCCTTTTCCTTCTGTAGACCCGTCCACCAGTGTTTCCTCTCAGCTGAGTTAGTGTGAGCTAGCTCGCAGTTTTTTAGCCTCTGGCTCACAGATTTTTGTCTTCGCCTAGGAAGGATGGCTCCAGAGCAAACTATTTTATGCAGGCCCATCTTCTCAAAGCAAGCTGAAGTGTGACACTTTAACTTTACAAGATCCCTTTGTTGTTATTGTTGTTATTGTTATTTTGTTGTCAAGTCACAGCCATCTTATGGCGACCCTGTAGAGTTACATAAGAATATAGAGAAGCCAATGTTGGATCAGGCCAATGGACCATCCAGCCCAATACTCTGTCACACAGTGGCCAAAAATACCAGGTGCCATCAGGCGGTCCAAATCGCTGACTCAGAAATATAATGCCAGTAGCTCACAGAGTAGAATTTTTGCTCACTGGGCTCCATAGCTTAGAGGGAGCATTGCAGTGCACCACCTGCTCTTACCATTCATTCTGACTAACAGATTACCTCAGGAGATCTCTAGGATGTATTTTGTACTGTTTGATCAGATTCTTCCATTCCATTTTGGTGTAGTGGTTAAGTGCATGGACTCTAATCTGGGAGAACCGGGTTTGATTCCCCACTCCTCCACATGAAGCCAGCTGGATGACCTTGGGCAAGCCATAGTGTCTGACAAGAGCTGTCCTTGAAAGGGCAGTTCTCTCAAAGCTCTCTCAGCTCCACCTACCTCTCAGGGTGTCTGTTGTGGGGAGGGGAAGGGAAAGGAGTTTGTAAACCGCTCTGAGACTCTGAGTGAAGCGTGGGGCATACGTCCCTCCTCCTCCTCCTCCTCCAATAGGGAAGATGCCGGCTTGGAAACCTTATTCTCTTGATAGCAGTGAAGTGCTCTGTTCTGTTTTGGACAATGGGATTAAATCTTTCTGATTCTGACAAGGCATCTCCAGGTATCGACTACCTTTTTCAACCAGGCCTTCAGTGTCTTTCTTTGCTGACCTTAGGAGAAGAGTGCAGGTCAACATCTCTTGTTGTGCAGGGAAAGGAAACAGGAAACATCACTGTTGATGCTGCTTTGACAAGGTCTATGAGCCCTGAGTGTGGCCAGAGACCCCGGAGTTTCTCCCCCAACACACACACCCCTTTGACTCTAAACAAATGGGTTCAAAGTAAGATTGCCCGCTCTGGGTTAGGAAACACCTGGGGATTTGAGGGGTGGAGCCTGGGGAGGGCGGGGTTTGGGGAGGAGAAAGACCTCAGCAGTGTTCCCTCTAAGCTGGGTTAGTGTGAGCTAGTTCACAGGTTTTTAGCCTCCAGCTCACACATTTTTCTCTTAGCTCAGAAAGGATGGCTCCAGAGCAGACTAGTTTATGCAGTAGCTAAATCGCTCGCTCACAACTTTAACGCCAGTAGCTCACTAAGTAGAATTTTTGCTCACAAGACTCCACAGCTTAGAGGGAACATTGGACCTCAGTGGGGTATAATGCCATAGAGTCCATCCTCCAAAGCAGCCGTTTTCTGCAGGGGAACTGATCTCTGTTGTCGTCTGAAGATCAGCTGTAAAAGCGGGAGATCTCCAGGTGCCATCTGTAGTCTGGCCATCATAATTCAAAGGGACCAGAGTGAATGCTTTCTTGCCTGTTCTCAGCGCTGCTTTCAGGCAATCCCTCTGTCCACAGTCGCATCCAACCATACGAAGTGCAGCGTGTTGGAGCGGGGGAGCACCTCCAAATTCCAATCCCGATCTTCAAATTTATTGAGAAGCAAATTACACGGCACCCATAAGCCTCTTGCTCCGGCCCACGTCTGCGCTTTGCGTATCTCGAGCAAAGAAAAAGCCACCCCAACAATTCAACAGATGGATTGCATGAGTGCAGATTCATTTAATGCGAAGACAAAGCCCTCACCTGGCCAAAAGCCAATGCCTTCTGTGCAGGCAGGGGTGAAGTCAGCACTTTCCTGACAGCTATTCATTTCTGCTCTTATGACTCTATTATTCTTGTGACTTCGCTTAGAGCTCCATAATGCTGAGGTGACACACTGCCAAAGGACTGTGGCGACGTCTGTGTTTATTTGCTCTAACTCGGCTTCTTTCCTGCCATTCATCGCGACAGCTGCGTGCCAGCCAGTTTTGGGGATAATTCTGAATATTCTATCTGAAGCATTATTTATTTATTTTTTGCCAAAAGCAAAACTTGTGACCGATTTGGGATCTGCTCCTCTAGTGGTTTCTGAGCAAAGCCAAATGAGCCCTGAGAAATTTCTCTTCACACAGTGCTAGCCGTGTGATCCTAATCAGGGGTCATTTCCTGCAGGAGCGCACAGGAGCGGAGCTCCGGCAGTAAGGAGCCCAGGGGACGGGCACATGCAACAAGCCCCGCCCCCTGCTCCCAGCAGCCCTCAGTCAGGCCACAAGGAGCAAGAAGCAGGCAGGTAAGTTGCAGAGCCCCTCCTGACCCGCCTTCAGGTACAAGCTCTCCCTCCTCTGTGAGGGCAGATCTGCATGTCCCCCCCCCAATAGCTAGCAATCCAAAACAGTCCAGTGGAGCCTGAGTGGTGGGTGTTGCCTTCTGACACGCTTCCAGAGATGTCATGGGGTGTGACATATGCAAATAAGTTATGCTAATGCTAATGAGCTCCTGCACCTCTTTTTCTACAAAATGATCCCTGTCCTAAACTATAATACACCTTAATGATAATCCACTTGTTGAAGTATTCAGGGTTTTCAATGTTATAAAGTTTAACTTTATAAACGTTGTAAAGTTTAACGGGCTCTCTCGGGACATGGTGGCTCTCTTTCTTTGGAGGATAGGCTAGAGCCAGTTTGGTGTGGTGGTTAAGAAGAAGAAGAAGAGATTGGATTTATACCCCACCCTTTCCCTTCCCCTCCCCACAACAGACACCCTGTGAGGTAGGTGGGGCTGAGAGAACTCTGGCACAAACTGCTCTTTTTCAAGGACAGCTGTGCCAGAGCTTGTGACTGACCCAAGGTCACATCAGCAGGTGCAAGTGGAGGAGTGGGGAATCAAACCTGGTTCTCCCAGATTAGAGTCCGCACACTTAACCACTACACCAAACTGTGCGGACTCTACTCTGGGAGAACTAGGTTTGATTCCCCACTCCTCCACTTGCACCTGTTGGATGACCTTGGGCAAGCCATGGTTCTGGCACAGCTGTTCCTTGAAAAAGAGCAGTTTCTGTCAGAGCTCTCTCAGCCCCACCTACCTCACAGGGTGTCTGTTGTGGGGAGGGGAAGGGAAAGGAGTTTGTAAGCCACTCTGAGACTCCCTTGGGTAGTAAAGGTCGGGGTATAAATCCAATCTCTTCTTTTCTTTTAGATGGCCATCTGAAAGCAATGTTGATTCTGTGAGGTTAGGCAGATCACAAGAGGGAAGGCAGGAAGGGTTGAATTAGGGCTTAGTCAGGGGTCGTTTCGTAAAAAAAAACAATAACTCATTAGCATATGCCACACCCCCTGACATTAGGGGCCCGGTGGTGGTCCTGCAAGGCCAGCAGGAGTGCGAGGAAGCCCCGCCAAGGCCCTCCCTGGCCTCAGGCAGGCAGGGTGGGGAGAGGTGGGGAGGAAGCAACTTACCCTCCCTCTTCTCCTGCCTCCTCCTGGCTGAATGAGGGCTGGAAGCGGGGCGGCCGGAAGCAGGGGGCGGGGCTTCGTCATGTGCCCCGCCCCCCGCACCTCACCCAGGGGAACTGCGATCCCCCGCGATCCCCCCTGAATCAACCTCTGGGCTTAGTTCCTGTGACCCTTTCTTACACGCCCAGGGGAATCCTGGTCGCCACATTGGGGTCAGGAAGCAATTTTTCTCCAGGCGAGTTTGGTTGGAGATCCTGGAGGTTTTCTGTCATCTTCTGGGCACCCCCACTGGGGGTGGGGGGGTATTTGTGGATTTCCTGCATTGTGCAAGGGGTTGGACTAGATGACCCTGGAGGTCCCTTCTGACTCTATTATTAATCGATTCTAACTTTATATCCAAACATGCTGGTAGTCCTACATATAGACAGCGACTCTACTGGAGAGTTTCTGATCAAATAATATTTCTATTTTTTCCACAGATTTTTTTCCTACCTTCAATTTGTATCTATTCCTACCTCTTGGCAAGAAACTAAATTTACACGTGCTATGGCAGCACAGGGAGCAGCTGTTTGAAACGCTTTCACAAGTACCGAGTATACGTAGTTTTTCTTCTAGAAAGGTAACACATTTTCTTCGTAATCTATGTTGCCTGTCTGTTGTTTGTCTTTGTTCGATATGAAAAAAAACCCTTTACGATAAAAAACAAAGGTAACACATTATTTTAAATTATAGAAATATGCCAAATAGTACAATTTTGTATGCTATGTTATAAATGATGCATTTGATGCCGTTAAACCAGTAAAAGAAGATTAGGGTTGATAGAAAAATATCCACATAAATCAGTTTCTCCCCTTTCTCCTAGGAAAAAAAAACACAGGAAAAATATTCTTTTCCATGGCTTTAACATTTCCAGAAAGTTTACATCTCTACCAATGAGGCTGCATTCTCTAGGGTAAAAGCGCAGTAGTGCTAGTGGGAAAGTGCTGTCAAGTGGCAGCCAGCTTATGGTGACCTCCAAGACGGATTTCCCATCCAAGTACTTATAAGTACTTATAAGAACATAAGGGAACGTAAGAGAAGCCAATGTTGGATCAGGCCAATGGCCCATCCTGTCCAATACTCTGTGTCACACAGTGGCCAAAAACATCAGGAGGTCCACCAGCGGGGCCAGGACACTAGGAGCCCTCCTACTGTTGCCCCCCCATAAGCACCAAGAATACAGAGCATCACTTGCCCCAGACCGAGAGTTCCTATCTATACCTTGTGGCTAATAGCCACTGAGGGACCACTGCTCTTAAGAATGTAAGAGAAGCCAATGTTGGATCAGGCCAATGGCCCATCGAGTCCAACACTCTGTGTCACACAGTGGCCAAAAATATCAGGTGCCATCAAGAGGTCCACCAGTGGGGCCAGAACACTAGAAGCCCTCCTACTGTTGCCCCCCATAAGCACCAAGAATACAGAGCATCACTTGCCCCAGACTGAGAGTTCCCATCTATACCTTGTGGCTAATAGCCACGGATGGACCTCTGCTCCATATGTTTATCTTTACTTACCAGGGCCGCCCCTGCTTAGCTTGCAAAATCTGAGGAGGTTGGACTACCCGGAGCCATCCAGGTCAGGGCAAAGATGCAGACCAATTACTAATTATGAATAGCATTAAAGACCACAGTTCTTGAAGTGCAAGGGGGCTGTAAATCTGAGTTTTGAAACATGCTATGTGATGCATTTTTTCACAGATTTTTTTTTGGGGGGGAAGCACTAGGAAATAAAAGATATGCCTTGGGTTTCTTGCAAACCCCCCCCCCCATATCCCAGCTCTTCTTTCACTATCATCAATATGCCTGCTCTAACAGAGACTCACTCCATCCTGGGAGACCCGAAGTACTTAGGCCCTTTCCGCACTTGGATCTCATCCCTGATTTTATCAGAGTTCAACTCGGGGCACAATATCTTGCATTTATCCCTGGTTATAATAGCATCGATTTATCCTGGAACAAGTGTGGGGTGAAACCGGGCTGACCTCAATGTATTGTGGAAACAAAAAAGTTGCTGTTGTTGTTGTTCAGTCGCACAGTCGAGTCTGACTCTTCGCGACCCCATGGACCAGATCGCGCCAGGCCTTCCTGTCTTCCGCCGTCCTCTGAAGTTTGCTCAATTTCATGTTCGTTGCATCTATGACACTGTCTAACCATCTCATCCTTTGCCGTCCCCATCTTCTCTGACCTTCAGTCTTTCCCAGCATCAGGGTCTTCTCCAGTGAGTGCTCCCTTCTCATTGGGTGGCCAAAGTATTTGCACTTCAGTTTCATTATCTGGCCTTCCGGGGAACAGTCAGGGTTGGTTTCTTTTAGGATTGACTGATTTGATCTAGTTGCAGTCCAAGGGACTCTCAAGAGTCTTCTCCAGCACCATAGTTCAAAAGAATCTATTCATCGGCGCTCAGCCTTCCTTAGAGTCCAACTCTCGCAGCCATACATGACTACTGGGAATACCATTGCTTTGACCATGCGGACGTTTGTTGGCAGGGTGATGTCTCTACTTTTTATCATGCTGTTGAGGTTCGCCATCGCTTTCCTCCCAAGGAGCAGGCGCCTTTTAATTTCATGGCAGCTGTCACATTCTGCTGGAATCCCAGAAACAAAAAATACCCTGAGATAATTACAGGGGTGAGCTCGCGGGTAGTGTAGAATGGAAGTTCAGGGACAGGGTTGAATCAGGATTTAAGGTCTAGTGCGGAAAGGACCATAGTCTTCCTCTGACCTGGATAGCCCAGGCTAGCCCAGGCTGCTCAGATCTTGGGATGTCAGCCTCCCGTTGGGACCAGGGGATCCTCTGGAATTACAGCTCATCTCCAGACTACAGAGATCAGTCCCCCTAGCAACACTGCTCCCCCCCCCAGCTGCTGCCGGTTTCCGGGGGGGGGACCTGGCAACCCTAAGGCTTCTTCCATTCTGCAGCAACTTCCAAGACTGAATCTAGACAGGAACATTATAGCAGCTCTCCAGAATCTGGAGACCGTCAACACGGAGCGGATGCAGAGGAAAGCAACGAGGATGATCAGGGGGCCTGGAGACCAAGCCCTATGAGGAAAGGCTGAGGGACTTGGGCAGGGGTCATGGAGTGCGAGGAAGCCCCGCGAAGGCCCTCCCTGGCCCCAGGCAGGCAGGGGTGGGGAGAGGCAGGGAGGAAGCAACTTACCCTCCCTCTTCTCCTGCCTCCTCCTGGCTGAATGAGGGCCGGAAGCGGGGCGGCCGGAAGCAGGGGGCGGGGCTTCGTCATGTGCCCCGCCCCCCGTACCTCACCCGGCGGAACTGTGATCCCCCCCCAAAATGACCTCTGGACTTGGGAATGTTCAGTCTGGAGAAGAGGAGGGTCCATTCTGCATCTGGCACTCGCTCCACATTTTCTCAGCACTCGACCTGGTTACCCCTTGCCTCGGAGTATCTGTTTTCATTGCATTGCCCCAGATCCTGGTTTCTGCATTGGCTACCCATTAAGTTTGCCATCTATTTTGTCTTCAGCGCTCGCTCCTGCATCGGTATGCATATCTTCCTGCGTCAGTAGTTGCCTCAGCAGTCATTAGCCATGTAGGAGACGCTTTGGATGGTGGATCGCACCTGACTGAGCCAAGTAATTCATGGTGAGGTGATAAATACAGAGGGGGAAACAGGGGAGTGGGAAATGACGGAGATCAATGAAGCCATGTCAAGTTGTCTTTTTGTTGTTCACTTCGACTTGGAAGTGGAGAAAGGAAAAGGCGCAGCTTAAAACCACGTCCAGATAC
Source organism: Gekko japonicus (assembly GCF_001447785.1). NCBI lineage: Eukaryota > Metazoa > Chordata > Lepidosauria > Squamata > Gekkonidae > Gekko > Gekko japonicus. The sequence continues at coordinate 296,694 of NW_015162529.1, read as the reverse complement.
CCTGGGGCAATGCTGTACTGACAGCGAAGTCACCCCTGAACCCCCATAAATCTATGCAGAAGGTACCATAAAATGGGATGAACAAAGAAAGTGAAAGTGGCATGCAGTGTAGAGGGAGAGTAACCTCCCAAAATGGTTGTGGGAAAACTGCGAGGAAACTGATGGGTGCAGATTCAGCCAAGGTTGAGTGGGGGCATGATTGCTCTCTTGAAGTATTGGAAGGGCTGTCCCTTAGAGGAGGGCAGGGAGCTGTTCCTGTTGGCAGCAGAGGAGAGGACTCAGCAAGAATGGGTTTAAATTAAGGGTGGGAACGTACCGGCTGGGAAGTAGGAAAAGCTTTTTGACAGTCAGAGTTGTGCCACAGTGGAATCAGCTGCCTAGGGAGGTGGTGAGCTCCCCCTTGCTGGCAGTCTTTAAGCAGCGGCTGGACAAACCCTTGTCAGGGAGGCTCTAGGCTGATCCTGCATTGATCAGGGGGTTGGACTAGACTGTATGGCCCCGTCCAGCTCTGTGATTTGATGATTCATATGCATGTATGTGTCCTGCCAACCTAGCAGTTCGAAAGCAAGAAATTGCAAGTAGATAAATAGGTACCACTTCAGTGGGAAGGTAACAGCATTCCGTGCGCCTTGGTGTTTAGTCATGCCTGTCACATGACCACGGAAACGTCTTCGGACAGCACTGGCTCTTCAGCTTGGAAACGGAGATGAGCACCGCAACCCTAGCGTCGGATTCGACTGGCTTTCGAGCAAGGGAACCTTTACCTTTACCTTTTATGTGCCAACAGCCCCAGATGATTTTTGGAATTGTCCAAATTGTAACTATTCACTGCAATTTGTTTGTTTGTGTGTGCACTTTCCTATTTATGTCCATGTGTGTAGTCATTGTTTTGAATGTTTTTGAATGGCGTTGGAGCAGAAGAATCCAACATACATACATCTATATATAAAAGTCTACCTACATACAGCAAGACTATAATCCCTTGCAGCTGTTTTGTTTGTTTGTAGGGCTCTTTTTGTAGCAGGAACTCCTTTGCATATTAAGCGACACACCCCTAATGTAGCCAATCCTCCAAGAGCTTACAGTAGCCCCTGTAAGAAGAGCTCTGTCAGCTCTTGGAGGATTGGCTACATTAGGGGTGTGTCACCTAATATGCAAAGGAGTTCCTGCTACAAAAAGAGCCCTAAATTTGCGGCTGCTTTGAAGACTGGAGAATAGTATCCTCCTACCCTTCCATATAATTCTCTGGGAAATTTAAATTCCCCATGCAGGGCTGCCATTATCTCTGGGAGAGGAAAGATAGGTGCAACATTCACACCAGTCTTTTGTCCTTCCAGCAGAGCTAACTGCAGCTTCAGAGGTGCAATTTAAATCAGTGAATAGGCATGGAAGAAGAGGGTTAAACACCTGCATTCCCATCAACCCTCCCCTAATCATCAAAGCAGCCACACAGATCTGGAAATTTCATTCATGAATTGTTGGAAGTGGAGGACTGTATGCTGTCTCCTGGCTCAGACTTCAAAGACAGCACCAAAGATTTAAAGATATAGAGTTCAGGACACACAGAGAGCATCCTTTCCTTCCTGCTATCTGATACTATCCCTTTGAAGTAGAATGCTATTCTTAGGGCCACGATTTCCTTCCTTCTGGCTTTATATTCTCTCTCTCTCTCTCTCTCTCTCTCTCTCTCTCTCCTCTACACACACACACACACACACACACAAAGAAGGGGCACACTCTCCATCTTTGGCGCTACGGATACAGGACATGCATACTGCATCTGCATCCATCCTAGCTAGTTAAATAAGATCCTATCCCTAACTCTCACCTATAGTATATAGAATGGAGTTCCCTAATAAAGAACTCTTTGAAACAATTCTCCTTCAACTAGTTCTCCATTCACTCCACTGACAGGTTCTCTTTCTGCCGATTAGGCTTCTACAATAGTGGTGGTGGTTAACCCACAACATTCACTATTAAGTATGCCCTGACAACCTGGAGTCACAATATTTCTGACACAATATTCTGACACAACTTACATCAGTAAGTCTGCAGACTCAAAACATCCATTGGCTATAGGGCTGCCAAACTGCAGCGGGGGATCCGTGCGTCGTCGCAGGATCGCTGCCGCGGGGGGACAGCGATCCGCGTTGCACCGGGATCGCCTCTCTCTCTCTCTCTCTCTCTCTCTCTCTCTTTTACACACACACACACACACACACACAAAGAAGGGGCACACTCTCCATCTTTGGCGCTACGGATACAGGACATGCATACTGCATCTGCATCCATCCTAGCTAGTTAAATAAGATCCTATCCCTAACTCTCACCTATAGTATATAGAATGGAGTTCCCTAATAAAGAACTCTTTGAAACAATTCTCCTTCAACTAGTTCTCCATTCACTCCACTGACAGGTTCTCTTTCTGCCGATTAGGCTTCTACAATAGTGGTGGTGGTTAACCCACAACATTCACTATTAAGTATGCCCTGACAACCTGGAGTCACAATATTTCTGACACAATATTCTGACACAACTTACATCAGTAAGTCTGCAGACTCAAAACATCCATTGGCTATAGGGCTGCCAAACCGCGGCGGGGGATCCGTGCATCGTCGCAGGATCGCTGCCGCAGGGGGACAGCAATCCGCGTTGCACCGGGATCGCCAGGATGTGACGCTACGCGTCACTCTGGCAACGGGGCTGTTTGATTCCTTCATCTCCACATGGGAGTTGGCCACAGTGACCCATGCAATGGTCCCTTCCAGGTTAGATTATCGCAACTCGCTTTATGCAGGCTTACCCTTGAATCCCACCTGGAAACTCCAGCTAGCGCAAAACGTGGCAGCGCACCTGCTGACTGCCATGTCTGTGTGGGTGTGCATTCAGCTGGTGTTACACCAATCCCACTGTCTTTCAATTGAGTACCAGATCTGTTTCAAGGTGATGGTATTAACCTTGAATGCCCTATGCAGCCTGGGACCGATATATCTAGGGACCATCTCTCCCCATATGTCCCTCGGAGAGCCTTGTGCTCTGCTGATCAACATCTGCTGGTTGTTCCCATCCCAAAGGACGTCCACTTAGCCTCAACCAGGGCCAGGGCCTTTGTGCTCGCGCCCCCCGCCTGGTGGAACGTGCTCCCGCTTGAGATCAGGGCCCTGCGAGACTTACTACAGTTTTGCAGGGCATGGAGCTGTACTGCCAGGCCTTTGGTTGAGGTGGCAAACGCCCAATTATCCGGCCTCCCTTGCTGAAAATTGCCCTATTGCATTTGCTCATGTAAAGAGATGTTACGGTCATTTCTGTCGTGACTCTTGGTTTTGTCATCTATTTAGCACTGCTGGAACCTCAGAAATTAATGTGCAACGTTGCCATCTTTTAAATGGTTTTAAGCTGTTCATGGTGATAGTTTGTTTTAACAGTTCTGTACATTTCCTTGTCCCCACCCGCCCTGAGCCCGCTTGTGGGGAGGGCGGGATCTAAACCCAACAAACAAACAAACAAATCCCACCCTGCTGAAAGACTGTGAGGAGCCGTGATTTGCCCATAGCTGAGCAGTTATGGTCCAACATTTCCTCCACCTCCTGGTCTTGCTGCTTTCCTCATTCAGTACCCTTCAACGGTGTTCTCTCTAAGCTGAGTTGGTGTGAGCTAGCGCAGTTTTTTTAGCCTCCGGATCACACCTTTTTGTCTTTGCTCAGGAAGGAGGGCTCCAGAGCAAACTAATTCATACTGTAGCCAAGTCGCTCGCTCACAACTTTAATGCCAGTAGCTCAGAAGGCAGGATTTTTGCTCACGAGACCCCACAATTTAGAGGGGGCATTGCCCCTCAACCAGTTTATACTTCCACGTTTCTGTTCCAGCATTCTTCTTGGCTACGTCTTGCCCTTGTACAGGGCTTTTTTTGTAGAGAAAGCCCAGCAGGAACTCATTAGCATAATAGGCCACACCCAACAGCAGAAATGTATTAGCATATTAGGCTACACCCCTGACAGAGCAGCTCATTAGCCTATTAGCCCACACCCCCACATTACTAGAAGTGTGGTCATTCAGCCACACCCACCTTTTGCTTCTTATTCTGTTTACCTTGTTTGTTGTCAAAACCCAGGGATTTTTTTGTAGCAGGAACTCCTTTGCATGTTAGGCCACACACCCCTAATGTAGCCAATCCTAATGAGTTTCTGCTGTTGGGTGTGGCCTATTATGCTAATGAGTTCCTGCTGGGCGTGGCCAACTCGGGAGCCAGCCGGAACTCCATTCCTGTGCGTTCCTGCCCCAAAATAGCCCTGCTTTTGTACAATATTAATCAACTCTATGAAATATTGACGCATCTGAACATTGTTTCAGAGGGCAGTTGTGTGGGTCTGCAGTAGAGGTGTTAGACTCCGAGTCCAGCAGCACCTTAGAGATCGGCGAGATTTTCAGAGTAGAACCTTCCGAGCATCAAAGTTCCAAGAAAGGGAGCTTCGACTCTTAAA
>NW_015162529.1:288684-291410 GCF_001447785.1 Gekko japonicus | reverse complement strand
ACACCCCCTGACATCACCGGAAGTGTGTCATAAGGCCACACCCCCTGAAATCACCGGAAATGTGTCATAAGGCCACACACCCCGCCCCCAACAGTCCCAGCCGCCGCCGCCGGCCTTGCAGCTCCACTGCCGAGCCCCATGAGGGGCCGAGCGTTGGACCTGCAAGGACGGCAGGAGTGCAAGGAAGCCCCGCCAAGGCCCTCCCTGGCCCCAGGCAGGCAGGGGTGGGGAGAGGCAGGGAGGAAGCAACTTACCCTCCCTCTTCTCCTGCTTCCTCCTGGCTGAATGAGGGCCGGAAGCGGGGTGGCCGGAAAAAGGGGGTGGGGCTTCATCTTGTGCCCCGCCCCAGTACCTCACCCGGGGGAACTGCAATCCCCCACGATCCCCCCCAAAATGACCTCTGCCTAAAACCACTGCAAGTCAACTACCTAGAAGAGACTGCCACAATTCCAATCCTTGCATGAAAGGTCACGAGTAGGGCTGTCAGTCTCCAAGCAGGACCTGTAGATTTCCTGGAGATTACTACCCATCTCCTGGGTACACAAATCAGTTTCCCTGGAGAACATGGTAGCTTCAGAACTGCACTTGAGAGAACAGCTCTGGCAGAACTATGGCTTGCCCAAGGTCACACCAGCAGCTGCATGTGAAGGAGAATCAAACCCAGTTCTCCCAGATTAGTGTCTGCACCCTTAACCACTACACCAAACTGTCTCTCTTCTCTTCTTCTCCCTTCCTCTCTTCTATTAGTTGTGGCTTCTGCTGTCGTTAAGAATTGCCAGCCTCCATGTGATGGCTGGGGATGCCCTGGGTTTACAACTGATCTCCGGTCACATGGGCAGGAAAATGCGGGTGGGAGCTTCGACTCTTAAAACCTTATCCCCCCCCCATTTTGTCGATCTCTAAGGTGATTCCGGACTCGAATCTACATGCTTGAGCAGCACATCTAAGGAATAACTTCCGCCACTGTCTCCACACTGGCCCAGGCCCCTAGCCAGGATTTTTTAAGTCAGAAGAAGAGGAGATTGGATTTATTCGCCGCCCTTCACTACCCGAAGGTGTCTCAGAGCGGCTTACAGTCTCCTTTCCCTCCTCCTCCCCACAACAGACACCCTGTGTGGTAGGTGGGGCTGAGAGAGCTCTGACAGAAACTGCTCTTTTTCAAGGACAGCCCTTATCAGAACTATGGCTTGCCCAAGGTCATCCAGCAGCTGCAAGCGGAGGAGTGGGGAATCAAACCCAGTTCTCCCGGATTAGAGCCCATGCCCGTAACCACTACACCAGACTGTAAATCATGGGGCCCTCCCAGTAAGTCAGGGGGGCTAGCCCCAAGCTGCCCCACTGTCGCTACGGGCCTGCACTGGCCTCCTGTTATGGATTTAATTCATCCATGTATTTGGGCAAGCTTTCTCCTCTGGGAAAGGCAATGAGGACAATTCTCCCTCCGCTTCCTGATTAATGAACAAATTAGTTCTTCGCTAGGCTGGGCAAGGCAATGGGGCCAGTAACACCCCGCCTCCCCCATGAATTAGTCCCCTGCTAGGTTACAGCTACATTTCAGCTCAGCACAAACAAATTCACTCTCCCTCTGTGTCAAAGAATTTCCTTGCATTCCAGGTTGGTAAGTGCAGGCATTTTTTAGGGGGGGCGGTATGCTAATGGCAGTAAGCCCGAATTCACTGACCCAACCAATCCCCTTGTGAATCACAAGCTTCATCTGTGGCTAAATTTTGGGCAGCATCAGCATGCTATTGCATTAGAAAGGTACAGCTAAATTTATAAAACTGTATTTGCCCTTTTATATTTCTTACTGGATTTGTCATACATTTTTATGGTCTTATATATATTTATTACATTTTACCCAGATATTTTATAATTCTATATCCAAACATGTCTTGGTTAATGTTTGGCACGATGCCGTAATAAACATACTACTACTACAGTGCTTAAAAACGTCTGGGACATCCCTCCCTCCTCCCAAACAGTGAAAAAACATATGAGGATTATTCACAGACACATACACATGTGGCTTTGTGCTTCCTTAAATTAAGACAAGGAAAGGGAGGTCCTCGCCTCCACTGGTAGCTACGGTTGCCAATCTCCAAGTGGCACTGTCTCCGGACAACCAAGATCAGTTCCCGTTTGGTGTAGCGGTCAAGAGTGGCAGAATCTAATCTGGAGAGCCAGGTTTGATTCCCCACTCCTCCTCCACATGCAGCCAGCTGGATGACCTTGGGTCAGTCACAGTTCACTCTGGGCTGTTCTCGCAGGAGCAGTTCTCGAGAGAGCTCTCACAGCCCCACCTACCTCACAGGGTATCTGTTGTGGGGAAAGGAAGGGAAGGAGACTGTATGCCACTCTGAGATTCCAAGAGAAGGGTGGGCTATAAATCCAATCTCTTCTTCATCTTCCCCTGGAGAAAATGGCTGCTCTGGAGGGTGGACTCTACGGCATTATGCGCTACTGTGGTCCCTCCCCTCCCCAAGGTCAGCCTCCAAACTCTCCAGGGATTTCCCAGAGCTGGCAACCCTAAAACCAGGGGTCGTTTCATAGAAAAAGAGCTAGGGGAACTCATTAGCATAACTCATTAGCATATGCCACACCCCCTGACATCACCAGACGTGTGTCATAAGGCCACACCCCCTGACATCACCAGAAGTGTGTCATAAGGTCACACACCCCACCCCCAACGGGCCCGGCCACCGCCGCCGGCCTTGCAGCTCCACTGC
>NW_015162529.1:282430-288635 GCF_001447785.1 Gekko japonicus | reverse complement strand
TGGAAGCGGGGTGGCCGGAAGCAGGGGGCAGGGCTTCGTTGTGTGCCCCGCCCCAGTACCTCACCCGGGGGAACTGCAATCCCCCACGATCCCCCCCAAAATGACCTCTGCCTAAAACCACTGCAAGTCAACTACCTAGAAGAGACTGCCACAATTCCAATCCTTGCATGAAAGGTCATGAGTAGGGCTGTCAGTCTCCAAGCAGGACCTGGAGATTTCCTGGAGATTACTACCCATCTCCTGGGTACACAAATCAGTTTCCTTGGAGAACATGGTAGTTTCAGAGAGGGGACCCTGTGGCATCATGCCCTGGTAAGGTGTCTCCCCTCCCCAAACCCCACCCTCCCATGCTCCACCTCCAAATCCACAGGAAATTTCTGACTCCAAATCCACAGGAAATTTCTGACTCAAAGTTTGCAGCCCTACCTGGATGTCTGGCCTTGACAGAGGAGGAGGAGGACGAGGAGGAGGAGGAGATTGGATTTATACCCTGCCTTTCACCCGGAGTCCCAGAGCGGCTTACAAACTCCTTTCTCTTCCCCTCCCCACAACAGACACCCTGCGAGGTAGGTGGGGCTGAGAGAGCTCTTTCCAGAACTGCCCTTGAGAGAACAGCTCTGGCAGAACTATGGCTTTCCCAAGGTCACCCAGCAGCTGCAAGTGGAGGAGTGGGGAATCAAACCCGGTTCTCCCAGATTAGTGTCTGCGCCCTTAACCACTACACCAAACTGTCTCTCTTCTCTTCTTCTCCCTTCTTCTCTTCTATGAGTTGTGGCTTCTGCTGTCGTTAAGAGTTGCCAGCCTCTACGTGATGGCTGGAGTTGCCCTGGGTTTACAACTGATCTCCAGGCAACAGAGATCATACCCCACTGAAGTCCCTCCCCTTCCCAAAGCCCGCCCTCCTCAGGCTCCACCCCTTAAACCCCCAGGTATCTCCCAACCCGGAGCTGACAACCTTTGCTGTCATCGCAGGATTGTCTCTTAGCAGCCCAGAGGCTGTTGGTAAGGGTCAATGTCACCCATTGCTTTGTGCGAGAAAGAACAGCTGCATGCTTCTCGTCTTGCCTCAAGTGTACATCCATGTAAAAGCATCAGTGCCATAGGCATTGAGTAAAGCCAGCCTGCCGTTTTGCATTCTGCAGCTGTTGGAGGGGTTCGTTTTGAGTTAAGTACAGTATATTATAGGCAATTAGACTGTTTCTACTATAACAGCAGCAACAAAAAAAGAGCGAATCACAAACAGACCCTTTTGCTTTTAAAACCATGTGAGGTCTGAATGTGCTCAGCTTGCTTGAATGTGGTCAACTTGTGGCTATTCTATAATCAGAGGAGATGTGAGATTAAATAGACTACAAAGAATCATCATAATTCTAAAGACGGAAATGGCGATAGTCCTTTTACTGAGGGCCAAAGTCTTCGGACGGCGTTGGCTCTTCGGCTTTGAAACGGAGATGAGCAACGCAACCCTAGAGTCAGATTCGACTGGCTTTCGAGCAAGGGAACCTTTACCTTTAAGGTATATTCAGCACTCGGAAGTCTGTGAACGAGACTGCACACTTTTGCAAATTTTTTGAGAAGGAGATGTGGATCAGGATTGCAGACAAAGCGGGTTTTACACCTTCCAGGACATTCAGTAAAGAATAAAGAAACAAAAAGAAGCAGGAAATTTGTGGACTGTAATTGGACTTGAATCAATTTTTCACAGTGAGCACTGGTGGAGTGCAACCTCCAGGTGGTGGCTGGAGATCTCCTTCTTCTGGGTGTGGAGCGGTGGTCACTGGGGGTATGGAGAGGGAGGTACTTGTGAATTCCCTACATTGTGCAGGTGGTTGGACTAGAGGACCCTTGGGGTCCCTTCCAATTCTATGACTCTATGGGTGCGTTCAGACGGGGCGTTTCAGCCAGCATAAACTGTACCGGTTGGAACCAGTGCAGTTTATGCCGGCTGAAACGCGATCACACTTACCTCCTGTCTGCGCAGCCCATCGCAATACGCCCGTCGTCGGCTTGTTTTTTTTAAACTTAGTTCGTGCATGCGCATAGGCAGCCATCCATAGAATGGCGATCTTCGCGCATGCGCAAAAAACCCTGTCTTACATTCAAACTTTAAAGGTAAGGACTTACCTTTAAAGTTTAAAGAGCACAGTAGCCTCCCTGAGGTCCCGGACGCCTCCGAAATGCTACAGTAAGGCCCTTTTCTTTTTTAAAAAACAAACGGCAGGGCGAATGATTCCTTGGATTACAAGAGTTCCGTTCAGAGTTCCGTTCACCTGGAGAACATGGCTGCTTTGGAAAATGGAATCTATGCCATTAGATGCTATGCTTTGGAAAATGGAATCTATGCCATTAGACCCTATTGAAGTCCTTCCTCACCCCAAACCCTGCCCTCCTTAGGCACTCCCCAATTCTCCAGGTGTTTCCAAACCCAGAGCTGGCAACCCTAGGCAAAGGGGTAGCACGAAGGTAGAGGGCAGGTGTGTATGGGATGCCTCACTTCATGCCCCCAGAAGACTCCGCCTGGAAGATTGCTTCAACTGGGACATCTCCCAGGGAACTGATTTGGCCTCATGATGAAGCGGTAAAGCAATTCTACTCAATAGGAACAGGGTCTTCTAGTCCTGCATGGGCCACAGAATGGTTTAAGTGGTGTTTAAGGAGGTGTGAAGTTTTAATTTCTCCTCTTCTAATGCAGCTGTTGCTTACAACAATCACCCGGCTCTCTTAATGCAAAGCCTGGTGCGTCTCATTTTTTTTTCCAGACTGAATGACAACTACAAATGCAGCAAAACCGCTTTCTTGTTGTCTTTTGCATGCTCCCAGAGACCTTAATGCAGGGAACCAAAAGACAAACGACTTTGGACGGTTAAGAAGAGGGAAAACACACACAAACATACACACACACACAAACTGGCTGACAAGTTTTGCTTCCGCTTCGCCCCGTTGACTGCCTGGCAATTTTATCCGCATGGAATTGTTTCAAGTTAACAGTAAAAGAGACAAAAGGGAAGCGGCTAGAAGAAGCGAACCTCAGCTCTTAAGCATCGGCGAAATCTGCCCTGAACAACTATGCGAGGTTATTATTTGCAAGCAGAGAGAATTAATGGTTTCACACAATGGTTTCCATTCATTTGTTTGTCTCCAATATAAAGCCTAATTTAATCAATTAAGGAAGCTTTGCAAAGAAAAAAAACCAGGAGGTTTTTGCGCTGAACACAGGGGAAATTGGATGGGGAGGGCTGCTGCTCATGAACTGTAAGATTATGTACTTTCTTTTCCTTTTGTCGGGTAATATTCTTTCCTAGGAACGAGAGGAGTTATATTGGCTGATTTAACCATCTCTTATTTTTCACCCGTTGTCAATATATCTGCCCAGATTGACTGGTCAAGGTTATGTTTTTTTGGCTCGGAAGAGATGAGGCTTATTTTAAACAAAAGACAATGGAAAGTTTAGCACAAAACAAAGCATTTTTTTTAAATGTGAGATTGCCCAATGTGTATTTGTTCATTTCTGAGATAAAAGAATGCCATGGTTCCAACAAAGAACAAGCCAATGCTGAATTCAAAGAATAGGAGAGGAATACCTCTCTAGTATCATGCCTTCCCACAGCGGACCTACATTTTATCTTCTTTTTCTCTTGGTTTTCCTCAACAGTCAACCTGGGAGAGAGTGAGACTTCTTAGAACTGCCAGGGCTCTCACTATGGCAAGAGGCATTTTCCCATTTTCCCTTGGAGCAGTGGTGGGAGAAATCTGGGGGAGAAAGCAACATGGACTACATTGTGAAGTCACCTCTGGGGCAAATCTGAAAACGATGTGGGATTGCTCCAGAAATCACCAGAAACTCTGTGGTAAAACCATAGAGTTTCCAACAATTCCTAGAGCTCCCCTATGTTGCTTCCATTTCCCCTCCAGAAGTGACATCGCAATGTAGCCAATGTCACTCACTCCCTGATTTCTCTGCCTCCAAACCCCCCTACCAGTTTCCAAGGCTCACCCTGGTAACTCTAAGACGGCCATCATTCCTAGTTTAAGAATGAAGAAAAAAGGTCAAGTGAAAAGTTATATCCGGGATTTGTGACCGGATCCTTTACAAAGCTAGCACAGAGCGCAATTTGGATTGGGACAATGGCACTGATGGAAGAAAGGTTGCCTTTACCCCCACGCCAGTTCCCTGACAGCATACAGGACCATACAACTGTCTCATTCTCTATTTAAGGTATTTCTAAACTTCTTTTCTCCCAAACATGGACCCAAAGCAGAGGACAACATTGCTCTCCCCTCTTCCTTTTATCCTCTGAAAAGTAACGTGGTGAGGTATGTCAGGCTGAAATAGGGTGTCTTGGCCAAGGCCGCTCAGTGAGCTTTATTAGAAGAACCAGATTGGTGTAGTGGTTAAGAGCGACAGACTCTAATCTGGAAGAGCTGGGTTTGATCCCCCATGCCTCCACATGCAGCTGCTGCATGACCTTGGGTCAGTCACAAGTTCTCTCCGAGCTGTTCTCGAAAGAGCTCTCTCAGCCCCACCTACCTCACAGGGTGTCTGTTGTGGGGAGAGGAAGGGAAGGAAACTGTAAGCTGCTCTGAGACTCCGAGTGAAGGGCGGGGTCTAAATCCAACTCCTCCTCCTCCTCCTTCCACAAGAACCTCCTCTGATACTCTGACCACTGCACCACACTGCTTCCCTGTTAATCCCTGTTAATCCCTCTGATAGGACTTAAATTTGGTTTTATGTTTTATGGTGATATCTTATGTTTTAATGCCATTATATTTACTCGATGAAATGTTTAATGAAATGTTGTGACCCGCCCTCAGCTCACTTGTGGGGGCAGATATAAATGAAATGAATGAATAAATAAATAAATAAGATAAAAATGGATATGACCAGAGTTCCCTCTAAGCTGAGTTAGTGTGAGCTAGCTCACAGTTTTTTAGCCTCCGGCTCACACATTTTTTTTGTCTCAGCTCAGGAAGGATGGCCCCAGAGCAAACTAATTCATGCAGCAGCCAAATCGCCCGCTCACAACTTTAATGCCAGTAGCTCACAAAGTAGAATTTTTGCTCACAAGACTTCACAGCTTAGAGGGAGCATTGGATATGACTGTCTTTTTCCACTGCTGAGGATAATAGTAGTTAGCAGTGGGAGATGTTCTGTTGGAAAAAGAATGGAGGGACGGTTTAACCTCCTGTCCCAGCTCCATGGTCCAATCTGAATCCTTCCCTTGCATCTTTCTTTAAAGCATGTGTCTGGAAATCCACTCACAGCCCCCCAGTCACAGGAACATAAGAACATGAGCCCTTTTGGTTCGCACCAGTGGTCCATCCAGTCCAGCATCTGGCTTCACATAGCAGCCCACTAATTGCCCTGGAGGGACAACGAACAGGGTAAGAGAGGCCAAGAGCTGAACTCCTTTGCATATTAGGTGACACACCCCTAATGTAGCCAATCCTCCAAGAGCTTACAGAGCTCTTCTTGCGGGGGCTACTGTAAGCTCTTGGAGGACTGGCTACATTAGGGGTGTGTCACCTAATATGCAAAGGAGTTTCTGCTACAAAAAGAGCCCTGGGTTTTCTGCCTCTAAGTATGGAGGTTCTTTTCTGTTACTGTGGCGAATAGCCATTGTTATGGAATCTGTCTAATCCCCTTTCCAAGCCACCCATCTTCATGGCTGCCCTCTCCTGCTCTTTTTACTGCTCTGCGACATCTGTTTTGAGATATGGCAACCAGAGCAGGGATTTACTGGGGCCACCCACTGAAGCTATGGCAACTGGTATCATTTCAATCCAGCCTTTTTCTTCCAATAATTTTTATCTGGACCACAGAGCCTTCACCTGGACAGTGATTTATTTATTTATTTATTTTATTGGATTTATATCCCACCCTCCCCGCAGACACGCTCAGGGCAGCTCACAGTTAACGGCACCATGTGCCAAGATAAAAAAAATTTAAAACAAGCTAAAACAGTCCTACATTACATACACTTAAATGCAATTAATACTATAAAGTGCTCGTAGTGATTGCCGAGTATGTGTTTGTCCTACGTGTCTACATCGCAATGTCCAATAGGGATCAAGTTGATAACATGCACAACACAGCCAACTACAGGCCAGATGAAGGCCTCTACCTACTTAGGAGGAGGAGGAGGAGGAAGAGATTGGATTTATACCCCGCCCTTCACTACCCGAAGGTGTCTCAGAGCGGCTTACA
>NW_015162529.1:278208-282235 GCF_001447785.1 Gekko japonicus | reverse complement strand
GAGGAGGAGGAGATTGGATTTATACCCCGCCCTTCACTACCCAATGGAGTCTCAGAGCGGCTTACAAACTCCTTTCCCTCCCCCTCCCCACAACAGACACCCTGTGAGGTAGGTGGGGCTGAGAGAGCTCTGACAGAAACTGCTCTTTTTCAAGGACAGCTCTTATCAGAACTACGGCTTGCCCAAGGTCATCCAGCCAGGTGCAAGGGGAGGAATGGGGAACCAAACCCGGTTCTCCCAGATTAGAGTCCGTGTACTTAACCACTACACCAAACTGGCTCTTAGGAGCCTCCCCCCCCCCCATATGTGAAATAACATGACTTTGTAAATTAACTGGTGGGGGAACTTTTAAAAGAAGCATTCTAAAGGACAAAAAACGCACCAGAAGGGACATAATAATAAGAACATAAGAGAAGCCAATGTCGGATCAGGCCAAAGGCCCATCCAGTCCAACACTCTGTCACACAGGGGCCAAAAATACCAGGGGCCATCAGGAGGTCCACCAGTGGGGCCAATCAGCTGAGCATCAGTTGGGCAGGGAAGATACCCAAGGGTGTAGAGATTGTAGGAAGGGGAAATAGTGGGATCTAAGATAGGATTTCCAAATCCCTCCACTCTCCTCAAATTCTACCAGACTCCCAGCTTCTCCGACTGCCAAGTATGGATCCCCTGCAGTTTACCTTCCTGTCCTCTAGGAGGTGTGCATGTACCAACCAACATAGTAGAAGTGATGTATGTCTGCTCTGCTCTGCTCTGCTCTGCTCTGCTCACAATGATGCATCTAGTCTACTGTCCATTCCTCACCCTGGCCCTTCTCAACAAGGAGGGAATTCTAGGATGCGGGAAACACAAGTCTCAGCTTCATCTTCTAAAAGGATATTGGTGCCTTCATCTTCTAAAAGGATATTGTTCACTCACAACTGCCCATGCACCAGGTCGAGCATCAAATAATTTTCAGACCTGCTGCCAGTTTGGGACTCTCATCTGCTACAAGAAAAATGCAATTTCCACATCAAGAGAGTAACGTTACAGAGATCCAAACCATCCCTAGTTTGTCAAATAACCAGTTGAATCTGCAGTGCGGATGCTTATAGGCAGGCAATGAACCAGCACATGCACCGATGGCACATGAAACAAGGTACCGTGTGCAGCAGCAGCCTGCTCCCCCCGTTAAGATTAAGTTTTTTCCACGTTATTTTTAATATTAGTTGCACATAGAAGAAGAAGAAGAACAGAGAAGAAATTGGATTTACACCCCGACCTTCACTCGGAGTCTCAGAGCGGCTTACAAACTCCTTTCCCTTCCCCTCCCCACAACAGACACCCTGTGAGGTAGGTGGGGCTGAGAGAGCTCTGAGAGAATTGCTCTTTTTCAAGAACACCTCTAACAGAACTATGGCTTGCCCAAGGTCATCTGGCAGCTGCGAGTGGAGCTCTAGTCTGTGCACATAACCACTACACAAAACTCTCTTTTACATGGGTAAAAATAGCACAAAATGCCCAAAGAAACAAATGTACCAGGAATATCAGCAAGGAAAATTGATGGAACGAAAGCACAGCAACATGCAGAAATAAAACAGCAGCTAAGAGGGATGTAGTTATGCATCCCAGTCTATGCGGCATACCCATTATTTGTTTGTTTAAAACAGGGGTTGTGGGGAGGGGAAGGGAAATGAGATTGTAAGCCACTCTGAGACTCGTTTGGGTACTGAAGGGCAGAATATAAATCCAATCTCTTCTCTTCTTCTTCTAAGCTGCAAACCCACTTTTGATTTATTAACATTCATTAAAGAAATCTCATGCTCAGTGTTCTGAGCCTCGGACCCATGGGAAAACATGAAGTGGCTGGGCACTGCAACCTTTTGTACATAAGTTGCTTCATATGCTGGTCAAGAACATGAGAAGGCATCCTGACACAGACTGTGGGACGACAAAACTATGGTTTTCCCCAGAGAAATAACTACAACTTCCTACAAAGGAAATGTGCTGTGTGAACTTCGTCTGGATAGCCTAATCCACCTCACTGGCTGGTTGTTATTCCTCCTCTAAAACATTTCACATTGCTTTCTTACTGAGAAAGATTGAATCATAAGGGCATGAATACAGTGCAAAGGGGGAAGGACCCAGTTGCACCCAAGAGACCCCTGGCATAAAGAGCCCAACAAAACACACACACTGTAGCAAGGCACACAAAAGCTCATACCTTGAACAAAACTTTGTTGGTCTTAAAGGTGCTTGGTATTTCTCCCATGCGATTGAGGCAGCCCAGCAAAGCAAGCTCTCCCTTGTTCCCTCCCTCTCTTCAGGGAGGAGCCTCAGCCAGGGGGAGGAAAGAAAGGCTTCTCCTTGTCTCCTGTATATGATTGAGGCAGCCTGGCCAGAAAGCCAGCTCTGGCTGTTCCCTCCCTCCCCCTGGGAAGAGGAGGGGGAGGAGCCTCAGCCAGTGCTTTACCAGACTCTCTCAATCGCACAGGAGAGGCTTGCCTATCTGTCTCTCCTGTGCAACTGAGAGAGTCTGGTAAAGCAAGCTGTGACATGGCGGCAGCAGCAGAACTGGAAAACGAAGCAGGAAACAGCCAGGTCCCTTCCAGGCCAGATTTGGGGGGTCTCTGAGGGCCTGATCCAGCTTGTGGGCCACATATTTGACACCCCTGCTCCACTAGTTCCATCAACTGTCTGCAGAGCATGCTGGAACAGACAGAGATTAAGGGCAACTGTAGGACTGATGAAGTAACAAATGCCTTGATATTGCTAAATCTGGAGATTTAAAAATCAGGAGAATCTCTGGCAATCCTATATCCTGGACTCGGGGTAGGACAGGGTTGTGATTTCTTTTTCCCTTAGCCAACTTTGCTCTCCAGATGTAGAACTTTACAACCAAATGGATAATTAAGGACAAAGTATGTGACAGTGTGATATCTAATTATGTATGGAATGACGTGTCTTACCTGCCAAAACTCTGACTTCTGCTTCATTTCCAGTTCTGAAACTGGCTGGATTCTTTGCAAGGCATCGATAGATCCCACTGTCCCCGGCATGAATTCTACTAATTTGTAATGATCCAGAAGGCAGGATTGCCACCCGGGTGTCAGCGGGAGTCAAAATCAGGTCCTCTTGGTTCCTCTGCCAGTGGACCGTGGGCATAGGCTCTCCGACAACTTCACACTTTAACAAAACGGTATCTCCCGCGAAAGCTGTGACGGAGTCCGTCTGCGATAGAAACCTCAAAGGGCCTGGAGGAAGAATGACAAGACAACCATTAGGACAGCAAATCTAACTCTGGGATTTATTTCAGGTGGTCAGCCGTGTTGGTCTGAAGCAGTAGAACAAACTTAAGAGTCCAGTGGCACCTTTAAGACCAACAAAGGTTTATTCAAGGTATGAGTCTTCATGTGCGTGAATATTTTGAATAAGCCTTTGTTGGTGTTAAAGGTGCCACTGGACTCTTAAGTTTGTTCTGGGACTTATTTCCAGCTTGTCTTTCTCCCTGCAAATCAAGAACGATTAACAGAACTTAAAAAACAACAACAATGTAGTCTTACAGCATAAGACATCCAATGAACAATGCAATTGAACTAGGATTACAGCAGGTAGGGGATGTGGGGGGGAACTTACCAGGACAGAGAGAAAGGCCAAGGCCACGTTGTCAGTGTTGCCCAGGAAGTGACATCATCACACCTTCTGGGCGACGATCTGGTATTTGGGTAAAAACTCTATGGTGAAACGGGCTTCTACTACCGATTTTTTTGGCCCAAATAGAAGTGTCACCTGGAAGTTCCTGGCATGATGACATCATTACCTGTGTGACACCAGCAATCTAGCCTTGGCCTTCCTCTTTCTACTGCTAAGCCCCACCCACCAGCCAGCTGATCAGAGGCTGGGGAACAGGGCCTAGCGGTCAGGACCCTGACAACAAGGCATGGATAGGGAGGGACTTTGACTACCCGTTCCGCAACTCCAGAAGTCAGCAAAGAGTTCTGAGTGTTCCAAGAGCCATAGAACCATCTGTTCCTTGAAACTCACTTTA
>NW_015162529.1:277454-278154 GCF_001447785.1 Gekko japonicus | reverse complement strand
ATTATTATTATTATTATTGTTATTATTATTGTTATTATTATTATTATCATCATCATCATCATCATCATCATCATCATCATCATCATCATCATCCCAGTTTCCCCCATGATCAGGACCCAAAGTGGCTTTTAATATTGGTTGCCGCTCCTCACATCACCTTGTGAGTAGGTTATGCTGAAAGACGGGCACAGAGGCATCCAGTGGACTTCCGTGGCAGAGTAGGCCTTCAAATTCAGTTGTAGTAGCTCCCAATGTGACACTCTAACCACTATGCTGTGCCTAGAGTTGCCCACCTCCGGCTGGGGCCTGGAGATTCCCAGAATTATAACTGATCCCCAGGTTACGATGATTTGTTCCCCTGGAGAAAACGGCTGCTTCAAAGGGTGGATCCCTGTTAAGGTTACTCCCTCCGCAAACCAATCCGTCCCCTGGCCCCACCTTCAAATCCCCACAAATTTACCAACCTGGAGTTGGCAACCCCAGCTATACCCCCAGCTATATAATTTTTGGTCAGAAGAAGACACATTGTCAAAACAGCAGCATCAATCCGGAGAAGCCTTTTCGCTTCTGTTTCTATTGTATTATCCCTTGTAATAATCATATTCAGAAATTAATGTTTTGTATAACATCTTTCGATAAATAATTGTGAAAGCTTCTTCATCACAGTTGTATGATTCATACATTGTAAGTTCTCTGGACT
>NW_015162529.1:266225-277327 GCF_001447785.1 Gekko japonicus | reverse complement strand
ACAACACCTAAATGTCCTGATCAATGCTCCCCCTAAGCTGTGGAGCCCTGTGAACAAAAATTCTACTCTGTGAGCTACTGGCATTAAAGATGTGAGCGAGTAATTTGGCTACTGCATCAATTAGTTTGCTTTGGAGCCGTCCTCCCTGAGCTAAGACGAAAATATGTGAGCCAGAGGCTAAAAAGCTGTGAGCTAGCTCACACTCACTCAGCTTAGAGGGAACACTGGTCCTGATTACGGAAGACAGCAGAAGGAAGTGGTGATTTCTGTTTTCAGAATTAAGATGGGTTATATGATGCTTTAATTGCTGTCCAACTTTGCTTTGTACACAACTCCGAGAGCTTGCGCCGTCGTCGAAAGGCTGTATAGGATTGCCAGAGTCCAGACCCTGCTGCAACTCTTGCCCCCACAACTGACTTCTCTCATCTCCCTTCTCCGACTGCCAATCCTAGCTGTGAGTTATGTTATGGAAATCTACAACTGGAACCCAGCAACATCTCTGCCTGCATGTTTAAAATTCCCCAGGATGGTAGATCTACTTCTAAATTCCATGCAGCATGGACCCATTAGCTGGCAGCACACTCATTCCACCGCAAGGACAGAAGCCCACTAGTTTTCACATTAAGCGATTGGCACCGGTTCAGGATTTTAACAGCTCTCCACCCACAGCAATCCCAATACAAACCTGAAAAGCTGAACCGTTAGACATTTCCTCTCTTTGCTTGTTTAAATAAAAAAGTAAAGACAAATGCTACATGAGCGACTGTAGAAGGCTGTTAAAATGTCAACTCTCGATCAATAATTACAAAAGGGGATCCCATAATGCAGCAGTCAAGGTAAGTCAGGCAAACAGGGAGGGAACATGTAATTTTTTTTCTTTTTTGTGTGATAACATCATGGCAAATATACCTGTGGTGGTTGTGAAAACCAATTGGCAGCAGTGTTCCCTCTAAGCTGAGTTAGTGTGATCTAGCTCACAGTTTTTTTAGCCTCAGCTCACAGATTTTTGTCTTAGCTCAGGAAGGATGGCTCCACAGCAAACTGATTTATGCAGCAGCCAAATTGTTCACTCACAACTTTAATGCCAGGAGCTCACAAAGTAGAACTTTTGCTCACAAGACTTCACAGCTTAGAGGGAGCATTGCTTGGCAGTCCTCAACATTCCCCTCCACACACCCTTCCATCCTCAAACTTACTGAAAGTTGGATTGATCTCTACTGTGCTGTTACACCTAGGGTTGCCACCTCTGGGTTGGGAAATATCTGGAGATTTGGGGTGGAACCTGAGGAGAACAGGGTTTGGAAGAGGAGGGACCCCGATGGGGTGTAATGTCATAGAGTTTGCCCTGCTTTTCTCCAGGAGAGAAAAGGCCTTAGCTGGAATAATCAAAGTCTTAGGTTGTAATCTTACATATATAATTCTCCTAACGCGTTGGCTATGCAGTGGCTCCATCAGCCATTGGCCCATTAAGCACCACTCAAGAGTAAATGTGTGCCATTGGTTGGGTGCTGGGCCCACTCCTCTTCCCCACCCACTGCCACCTCAGCCACTGTTTGCTGTCAGAATAACTGCCAAAATGGCTGTCTCTCCTGACAAAGACACTTCTCCTGCTTGGCTCCTGTGGGACTAACTTTTCCCTCACTGGCTGTTGCTAGGCAACCAAGCTTGGTTCTCTCAGTAAAAAGGCAAAGCCAGGAAGCCCTTTCCAGGCCTTTGTAGGGAACAGATTGGGGCCAGTCCTGACTAGGGTTGCCAACTCCAGGTTGGGAAATTCCTGGTGGAGTCTACAGAAGCCAGGGTTTGGGGAGTGGAGTGGAGAATGCCATAGAGTCCACCCCCCAAAGCCATTATTTTCTCCAAGTGGGAAGAGAGATCTGTTGTCTGGAGTTCAGTTGTGATACCAGGCGATACCACAGGCAGTGTGGCAGTTAGCACTTCAGAGCAGGATCTGCCAGACCCAGGTTCTTGCTGTGGAAGCCGAGTGGGTGAATTTGAATCAGTAACAGACTTTGCCAGCAGCAAACAGGGAGCCAACATTTTATCTGCTTGTCTGTTCATTGACCTGTCTGTGGTTGTTCAATGGCTTCCCTATTCTTTCTTAACAGGACAGGACAGCACAATCGGCTTTTTGCACAAGTACACTCTCATACAACTGGATGCAGTTCACCTCCCAACCTCTACGCCCAATCCTTTCTATACCACTCTGTGGGCCATAGTTTAAACAGACAGACAAATAATATAAATCATTCATCAATAAATGCTTTTTAAAAATCCTATCATTGGGTTTCATCTAAGCTGTCCTTAGCAACATAACGGCTTTGCTGCCATTTCATTTCACATCCATTTACAGCCCAATGTGTAGAATAGGATTGCCAACTTTCAGGTGGCACCTGGAGATTTCCTGCTATTACAATTGATCTCCATGCAACCGAGATCGGTGAGACCTAGGGATCCCCTGGAATTACAGCTCACCCCCAGACTACAGAGACTGGTTCCTCTGGAGAAAATGGCTGCTTTGGAGGGTGGACTCTATGACATTGTGCCCCACTGAGGTCCCTGTCCTCCCCAGGCTCCATCCCCAAATCTACAGGAGTTTCCCAACCTGGATCAAGCAACCCTACCTCCCCATTCCCCGCCAGTGGCCAGGGGGGCCTGGAAACCCTACATAACCCACTGAGGCCCCACGCCTCCCAAAACTCTGCCCCTCCAAATCTCCAGGACTTTTCCAGCCCAGAGAGATGGGCTGCATCGAGCAATATTTGTCAAGATGTTTTGTTGTATCCACTCATGTATACATGTTGTACTGTATTCATTTAACTTTATGTGGTATTTATATACTGGAGGGGGGAAGTTGAAGCAAGAGACCCTCACAGTTGGTCGGCCATTGCCTGCCCCTTCCTCATGCATCTGGTATTCCTTGGTGGTTTCCCATCCAAATACTGACCAAGGCCAACCCTGCTTAGCTTGTCAGATCTGATGAGATTGGGCTTGCCTGAGTCACCCAGGTCAAGGCACACACAATGTAAAATATTTACAATACGTACATGTAGATTATATTGTATAACACTGATTTGACGATACCCTATTTATGCAAAAAAAGTACATTGTAGGGGGGGGGATGTGGCGAAGGGAATCACGATGGCATGAAAAGGAAATTGCACCGAGTCAATTAGCACAAACGGGAAAAACATAACCAGTGTGGGAGTTCTCCGACTGAAACAGCAAGGATAAGAAATATGAAATCGTCCCTGTTATGTATTGGGACTGAAACATTGCAGGGCAGTGCTGCCAGAGACAGGGCGAGCTTGGAGCAGAACAACAATAGACCGACAGGATTCTGGCAGCAACCAATCAAGGTGTAGGACTGTGCTGCCAGAGACAGGGTGAGCCTGGAGCTGAATAACAATAGACCGACAGGATTCTGGCAGTAGCCAATTAAAATGTAACATTTTGTAAATAGCCTATCATTGAGATGGGGTGTGGCCACTGCAGGCAATATAACCAAGCTGAGGCTCTGGTCTACAGTCTTGTTATGGCTGAAATCACTGATTAAAGTAGAGCTGATCACTAGACTGGGAGCCTGTTCATCCATGAAACCAGAGGTCACTTCGGGGGGGTTTGCGGGGGATTGCAGTTCCCCCGGGTGAGGTACGGGGGGCGGGGCACATGACGAAGCTCTGCCACCTGCTTCTGGCCGCCCCGCTTCCGGCCCTCATTCAGCCAGGAGGAGGCAGGAGAAGAGGGAGGGTAAGTTGCTTCCTCCCCGCCTCTCCCCACCCCTGCCTGCCTGGGGCCAGGGAGGGCCTTCGCGGGGCTTCCTTGCACTCCCGCCGGCCTTGCAGGTCCACCGCCGGGCCCCTCATGGGGCTCAGCAGTGGAGCTGCAAGGCCGGCGGCGGTGGCCGGGACCGTTGGGGGCGGGGTGTGTGGCCTTATGACACACTTCCGGTGATGTCAGGGGGTGTGGCATATGCTAATGAGTTATGCTAATGAGTTCACCTAGCTCTTTTTCTACGAAACGACCCCTGCATGAAACACACTATTTAACAGTCTCCGAGCTTGACTTCGTCATGCTTCCTCATTCTCCTTATTCCAGTCGGTTGGATCCAAGCCTCTTTTGCTGCTTCCTCTCCATTAATTGAAGGCAGCACCTGAGAAACAAGGTCCCCCCCTTAACTTTAGGTTTCTGTCCCCATCAGGGCGACTGCCTTGCCTTCCATTCGGAGCCTCAGAGAATCCTCCCGTGACACCTTCTTTGACATTCTAATCTGCAAAAGGCACGCAAGGCCTGCTTTGCCCTGCAGCCTGCTTGGCAGCCCATCAAGATCCTCATCTTTCCCCCTACAGAAGGCCTAATTATTAAGTAATTAAAGTTCATTTAATAAAAAGGGGCTTATCATTCGGGGGACAGACCTCGGGGTCCGCCGCACGTGCCTGACTATTAAATATTCAGCAATTTAGTAACACTCAGTACAATCCCCCCCGAGGAGGGACGCTTTAAAATGCTTTGTTTGTTTCAAATTAAAGTCTGCAAGGTTATTTAACGGGGAGGAAAGGCCCCTTCCCCCATCCCACCCCCGCTCCCTCCCGTCTTCGTTCACATAACAGCTGAAGGGCAGAGAACCGGAGTAATGGAAAAGAGCTATTTTGCTTCCGTTTGGCTCCGATAGGACCAAAGGGAATGAGCGCTGGCAAATCTACCAAGTCAAATGACTCCACAAATCTTTCTTTTCCAACCTTTTTCTTTTCTTCCCGTAATGTTCAATTTCTTCATTCTGATGAGATATTGCGGCCCAAGGACTACTGGTTAAAAAAAAAAAGGGTACATCCGGGCTGAGTCGGTACGTACAAATATGTATTGTTGTGCTCTTTCTTAACGTTTTCATATATAATCAAGATGCCCATTTGCATCCCACGTATTTCTTTGGCAAATTTCCATGTTCTTGCTTTTGCAAAATTAAATATATAGGACTTGCAGGGGACATCTCATTCTCCCCTTCCCCACTGTTTCATCTTTCCTTTCCCTGAAAGCCCCCATAGACTCTCCACTTTTCCAGCTACCTCCTCTCCTTCGCACCCATCAGCCAGCCTACCTTTATCTGTCCCCCTGTCTTTCTCTCCTTCCTTCCCCCTGGCAGCATCTCCCCGGGGAAAAGTCTGGCCAGGCTGTGTGGTGCCATCTACTGAGCAAGGTACGGTTGCACATCTGGGAACCAGCAAGGGGAAATCACTTCTCCCTGTATCCCCTCCCTAGTATTTCCTCTTTCTCTCCTCCTGGCAGCCCCCATATCCTTATCTTCCTCTGCTTCCTTCTCTCCTTCTCACCCACCTGCCTCTTCTCAGCCCACATTTTCAGCTATATTTATTATTTATCAAGAAGAAGAAGAGGAGAAGGAGGAAGAGGAGATTGGATTTATAGCCCGCCCTTCACTTGGAGTCTCAGAGACACCCTGTGAGGTAGGTGGGGCTGAGAGAGCTCTTTCCAGAACTGTCCTTGAAAGGGCAGTTCTTGTCAGAACTATGGCTTGCCCAAGGTCATCCAGCAGCTGCAAGTGGAGGAACGGGGAATCAAACCCGGTTTTCCAAGACTAGAGTCTGCACACTTAACCACTACAACAAACTGGCTCTCTGTGTCAATGTTTTTCCGGGCTGTCTGGCTGTGGTCTTGGCATTGTAGAACCGGACATTTCACCAGCAGCTGTGACTGGCATCCTCAGAGGCATAACACAGAAAGATGATGAAGGAGAGATTGGATTTATACCCCGCCCTTCACTCGGAGTCTCAGAGCGGTCCAGTCCGAAGTTGTAGCCCTGAAAGTCAGAGTGAGAGCCGAATCGTGAGTCTGAGAGAGGGGTTGTCTGAAGCAGGGCTCAGGAAGCCAGGAGATCCAAGCAAGAGCGGGTCTGAGAACAGGAGCCAGAAGTGGGTGCGAGGTCCACACAGAGGTGACTCGTTGCTTCCACGGGGAGCCTGATCCCAAGTGGGAGCTACATAGCCCTCTGGCCATGCTTCCCATGGGGGCCGTGCCACTCCTGCTAGTACTCGGCGCTCGCCTTCCCTGCCAGTGTGCGTCTCGGCGGCGGGTGGCTAAGTCCCTGCGTAGCCGCTCCCTCTGCTGAGCCACCTGCGGAGGTGAGTCAGGCGGGCTTCCCAGTTGTACCGGTACCTCACTGGCTGCTGCAGGACCAGGTGCAGGGGTAACAGGCTTGGGTGGCGGCAGTGGCAAGCTGTCAACTCCCAAGGAGGCAGAGGGGCCGGTTTCTGGTTCCGCCAATGCCGGCGGCTCTGACTGTGCTGCCGACTCAGGCCGGGGGGGGGGAGGATCTGGTGCTGTTGTTGTTGCCCATGACAATGGGATCACAAAGAGTCGGACTCGACTGTGTGACTGAACAACAACAACAACTGGACAAACACTTGTCAGGGATGGTCTAGGCTGCTCCTGCATTGAGCAAGGGGTTGGACTAGATGGCCTCTATGGCCCCCTCCAATTTCTTTGATCCTGTGATTCTGTGATTTTCTCTCTATTGCAAAGAGAAACGTACCTGACGTGAGCTCGATCTGCAACCTATACTGATAGAATACCAGACACGCTACATCGTGAGTATACCAGGGTCTCTCCAGAGTCTCAGGGGGAGGTCTTTCACATCACCTGCTATCACTGCCTTTTAGCTGGAGATACCCAGGGTTGAACCTGAAACTTTCCGTGTTTCAAATAAGATGCTCTGCCAGTAAGCCACAGTCCGCCCTTCTACCTTTTAGACAAAGAACGGGAGAATGTATTCCAGCTGTGTTGTTATTCATTGTACATCTCGTTTACCACTGAGTTCCTGAGTGCTCTGGAAGATCTCATGTTACATCCTTTTCTCCGGAGAGCATCAATGGTACATTCAACATCTGGGCCCAGCTTCCTAATTGAATAGCCTACTTTCTGCCTGACTCAACTCCAGGCTTTTTTTTTTTTTTTTTTGCAATTTCAGAGTAGTATTTCTCATCGCATCTTGCCCTAAATATATCGTGGCTGTACTCCAATTGATGGGAGAATGCTGGGGGAAATCAGCTGTCTGCTGAAGGGGGGGGGAGTTGCCCTCCATGGCCAGGATCCCATTGCAGAGTGGATAAATGCAAACGCAGAGAGCAGGGGGCGACTTTGACTGCTGGAGGGGCAAAGCACAAAAGTGTCAGGAAAGAAGTCGGGCTTTTAGAGAATGGTAAAAATAAATATAATTTACAGCTCCTGTTAATTCAAAGCAGTCATTGTCTAAATGGCTCTCCCCCCCCCCCCCGTTGTCGTAAACACTGCCTTTTGAAAAGCCATAAGCAAGAAAACCTCAGCGGAAGTAATAATGTTGATGAAAAGTTTTCAGGGAATCTGTATAATTCAGAGTTCTGATTTAGAAGAACCTGCTGGGAGAAAACTGGTGTTAATGATATACGTTAAAATGCATTTGTGGTGGAAAGCCAGATAAGTCAACGTCTGCCACACAAGCAGGGGAGGAGGATGGGTTTATTTTTATCCAGTTTGTTAGTACAGCACACCTGATAGGCCAGTTCCCTGGACTGCCGCAGAATATATATTTAGGCACCTGCAGCTTATCCTTTTGAAAACTCATCTCTCATTCAGTGATTAAAAGGTTTGATGTTCCTGTTCCAAACAATACCAATTCTGCATAAAACGGATTTGTTGGCCAAGTGGCAACAAGAGTTGTCAAAATTTGTTTGGGCAGGCAAGAAACCAAGGATCAAAATGAAAATACTTTGTGATGCCAAAGAAAGAGGAGGTCTACAAATGCCAAATCTTAGACTATATTATGAAGCGGTTTGTCTAACATGGATGGATCAATGGGTGAAGCTTGAAAATGACAGATTGTTGGGGTTGGAAGGGCATGATTGTAGATTTGGCTGGCATGCATATTTATGGTATGACAAGATAAAAATGGACAGTTTTTTTAAACTTCACTTGGTGAGAAAAGCTTTGTATATGGTATGGACAAGACATAAGAAGTACCAGAGTGACTTAAGACCATTGTGGATTGTACCAGTAGAAGTGTTGATATCTTACTCAAGACAGCGAGGTAGAGACTGGTTGCCATATAGAGATTTAATTAAAAAAGAGGGAACAGAGTGGGTAATGAAAAAGCAGAATGAAATTGAATATGAATATGAGTGGTTGAAATATATGCAGATTTATGATCTTTTTAGATCTGACAAAAAAAACTATGGTTTTAGAGAGGAAAAAAATGAAATTGAAAAGGTATGGGAGAGTGGAGGAGGAAAAAATATTTCTAAAATGTATAAGGTGTTGTTAAAATGGTATACTGAAGATGAAACTGTTAAAGAACAAATGTTAAAATGGGCTATTAATATGAATAAGGAAGTGGCTATGGAAACCTGGGAATATTTGTGGAAAAATTCTATTAAGATCTCGACATGTACTAATGTTAAAGAAAACTGTTATAAGATGATGTATAGGTGGTACATGACACCTAAGAAAATTGCAAATATGAATCAAAATATGTCAAACAAATGCTGGAAATGTAAGAGGCATGAGGGCTCATTTTATCATATGTGGTGGACTTGTGAGAAAGCTGTAGACTTTTGGACAAAAGTCCACAATGAAATGCAAAAAATACTGAAATGTTCTTTTAAAAAAGCACCGGAAATTCTGCTTTTGGGACTCAAAATGGAAGAAGTCAATACGACTAAAAAAACTTTACTCTGGTACCTGATAGTGACAGCGAGAATGATTTATGCTCAGTTTTGGAAGACAGAAAAGGTACCAGAGGTTGAAGAATGGATACAAAAAGTTCTGTTCATGGCACAAATGGATAAGATTACAAAAAAACTGAATAACAAAGAAGACGATGAGTTTTTTGGAGAATGGAATGACTTTAAAATTTATCTGGAAAAGAACTGGGATGTGAAACAAAACTTAATATGTTTAGATCAATATTAAGTCAAACGATGTTATCTTTAGATTGTAATGATGAAAAACTGATATTGTTGCCCCCCCCCCCCCCCCGTTGTCGTAAACACTGCCTTTTGAAAAGCCATAAGCAAGAAAACCTCAGCGGAACTAATAATGTTGATGAAAAGTTTTCAGGGAATCTGTATAATTCAGAGTTCTGATTTAGAAGAACCTGCTGGGAGAAAACTGGTGTTAATGATATACGTTAAAATGCATTTGTGGTGGAAAGCCAGATAAGTCAACGTCTGCCACACAAGCAGGGGAGGAGGATGGGTTTATTTTTATCCAGTTTGTTAGTACAGCACAGTTCCCTGGACTGCCGCAGAATATATATTTAGGCACCTGCAGCTTATCCTTTTGAAAACTCATCTGTCATTCAGTGATTAAAAGGCTACAAGACAGGAGTAAATACCGAGACGTTCCCAGCATGTGTTTAGAGATAGTATTGAACTTTGATGGCATTTTATTGGGGAGAAGGATTCGTAGGTTTTATTGTATTGTAGCCCTGGCCTGCATAGCCCAGGCTACTCCGATCTTGTCAAATCTCAGAAGCCAAACAGGGTCAGCCCTGGTTACAGGGTTGCCAGCTGACAGGTGGGGCCTGGAGATTTCCCACTTATTACAACTGTTCTCCAGACAGGCTTGTAGCTACAGTGGGGCATCTTGCGGCTAGGCCCCCTCCAGAGGAGGTTAAAAATGAAGGCTTTTCTGACCTTCTTTGTCAAACGTTAGACCTGGAGCTGGGTATGCTACAGGGTGCGAAGTGTTTTCCCACTGGGGTGAACCCTGCAGGAGGGTTGGAGGAATTGAGATTTGTGATCTGCCTTACTGGACCGCTGAAAGCAGAGTGTTTCTTTATGCTTCAAGAATTGCTGTGGATTAGGGTTGCCAAGTGATTCTTTGCCGGCAGCGGGGGGCTCCCGGCCGGCGTCAGGTGTGTGTGTGCGCGCATCACCCGGAAGTGACGCAGGCACCCTGGGCCCCACCCCCAGCGTGCCCAGCATGCCTGCGTCACTTCCAGGTGATGCGCACGCCGGGGTGGAGTTCCCCCCGGGGCCCGATTCCGCGGCGGTGGAAATCGGGCCTCCGAAGTGGGGGGGTTACCTGCCCCCCGCCCCCCACTTGGCAGCCCTACTGTGGATACTGGTGTTGTAATATCCAGGGTATCAAAAACCTTTTTTGTTTTCTGTGCACAGTGTGTTTGTATTGCTTTGCACCTTAAAATAGCACTTTTAGTTACATACCTGTGTGGTGTGTTTCTGTCTGGGGTTTGCAGAAGGCCTTTTCAAGTTGCCTTTGTGGCCCAACCAATAGTAACTGTGGGGAACTCCTGACTCTGGAGAGGGTTTGGATTTCTGTGCAAAGTCCTAAAGGGAACAGGGCTGACCTGTGCCTTGTGTTCCTGGATGAAGCAGGTCTGGTGGCAGCCTATCGTGGACAAGGAGCAAGAGGAACTTGACTCCTGATTTTGTAAAATTAATCAGAATGCCCTGCCAGTCAGTCGTCCAGCCCAACCTCCTGCTGGGTGGCAAGGGAAGGTTTGAGGTCTGAGGGTTACTGCCTGGCAGTTGCACTACAGTGGTCATGTGGCCGGCATGATTAAACGACAAGGTGCACGAAACGCTGTTACCTTCCAACCAAAGCGGTACCTACTTATCTAATTGCAATTTCTTGCTTTTGTTTCATTCATTCATTCATTCATTCATTCATTCATTCATTCATTCATTCCATTTGTGTCCCGCCCTCCCCGCGCACAGGCTCAGGGCGGCTCACATTAGTTGGTTCAAAGTACCATAAAATCCACATAAAACATTTAAACATTTTAAAACAGTCAGATAAACATAAAGTTATTATTAATGGGATGGTCCAGTAAGATGGCTTAACAAAGGGGGAAAGTGCCCTGGCCTGAGTAGCCCAGGGAAGCCTGATCTCATGAGATCTCAGAAGCTAGTATTTGGGTGGGAGACCTCCAAGGAATACAAGGGTCGTGATGTAGAGGCAGGTGATGGCAAGCCACCTCTCTGACTGCCCTTTGCCTTCAAGCCCCACTAGGGGTCACTAGAAGTCAGCTTGACTTGATGGCAAAAAAGGGGAGAAGGACCATTGTCTATACTAGAAGACGAAGAAGAGAAGAAGAG
>NW_015162529.1:263438-266184 GCF_001447785.1 Gekko japonicus | reverse complement strand
TTCACTACCCGAAGGAGTCTCAGAGCAGTTTACACACTCCTTTCCCTCCCCCTCCCCCTCTCCACAACAGACACCCTGTGAGGTAGGTGGGGCTGAGAGAGCTCTGACAGAAACTGCTCTTTTTCAAGGACAGCTCTTATCAGAACTACGGCTTGCCCAAGGTCATCCAGCAGCTGCGAGTGGAGGAGTGGGGGATCAAACCCGGTTCTCCCAGATTAGAGTCCGCGCACTTGACCACTGCACCCAACTGGCACTATTTGTATAGTGCGTACTATCAGCTGCTGTACATATTATCCTACTATGTGATTTCTGTATTGTTTAATAAACCATATTAACACTTAACGCTTTGTTTCAACTTTGTTCCAGATTTTTGCTTGCTTTTTTTGGGGGGGGTTTGTATTTTTGCTTGTGTGTGTCTGCACCTGGAAGTCATGTTGACCTCTGGTGACTGACCCCTACTGGGGCCCTGAAGGATATTCAAAGATAGGGATCCCAAGTCCCCCCGGGGGGCAGGGAAACCCCTGCCCCAGAGGCCCATTCCCCGGCGGCACTGGATCGGGCCCCGGGGGGGAACTCCACCCCGACGTGCGCGTCACCCGGAAGTGACGAGGGCACGCTGGGGGCGGGGCCATGGCCATACAAGGGAAAACTCTATGGTTTTCCCTTGTATGACCGTGGCCCCACCCCCAGCATGCCTGGTGTCCTCCCGTCACTTCCGGGTGACATGCGTGCGGCGCGCGTGCACAAGACGCCAGCCAGGAGCCCCCCGCTCCTGACGAAGATAGACTTGGCAACCGTATTCAGAGAGGTGGCTGAATAAAGCCTGCCTCTATCCTCCCTACTTGGTATTCCTCCTCTCTATCCTCCCTACTTGGACAGCGATCACCCAGTGAGCTCCATGGCCCCGTGGCAATCTGAACCCAGGACTCCCCCATCACAGTCCGATACACAAACTATTAGACCACCACAAGGGTTGCCAGCTCCCAGTGGGAAAATTCCTGGAGATCTGGGGAGTGGAGCCAAGGGAGGGCAGGGCTTGGGGAGGGGAGGGGGGGGGACCTCAGCAGTGTACAACTCTATAGAGTCCACCCTCCAAAGCAGCCATTTGCTGCAGTAGAACAAGAACTCGTGGGCACTCCATGAAATCCTGTCCCCCTTCAACCTCCTCTTCTCCCTTCTTATCCCCACACCCTGTGAGGTAGGAGGGGCTGAGAGAGCTCCTTCTAGGACTGCTTGTGAGAGAGCAGCTCTGAAAAACTTGTAAGTGACCCAAGGTCACACCAGCAGCTGCATGTGGAGGAGCGGGAAATCAAACCTGGTTCTCCCAGATTAGAGTCCGCATACTTAACCACGACACCAAACTGGCCAGCCATTAACTGACTCCAGCTCTGAAGGTGTGACATTTTCTGTGCTTTATAATGCCAGTTTTAAAAAAAAAATCTGCTGCTACTATGAAATTTGGATAACTTTTTTAAAATTTATATTTTGTTCCTGCGAAGCCAGCATATTTGCTCCTTGCTGTGATCATCTGCTATCGGCGATTTCTGTGCCAGTTTTTAATAAATCATTTTAGGAGTGGGGGGAGGGGGGAAACAACCAAGCTACAAATATTTTTAATAAGTCTAATTTGATAGCCCAAAATTGAGCTGCCAGTGATTCTGCCCAAAGCAAAATGCAAGGTAATTTCGGAAAGCCTGGCTCATGTGAAACATCTACAGCAATTCTGAGGGAAATCCAAAGTATTTCAATTAGACTGTCAAAACCATTCAGGTGAGCTTCGAAAACACCTAGAGGAATTTCAAAGGAAAGGGAGAGAAATTCAATGAAATTAGAAACGTTTCTCAGAGCGGGATGCTTGAATATATCTAGCTCAACGGGCTGATAAAGAGGCTTGTGTGGGCCCACCAAGGCAGCCATTTTCTCCAGGGGAACTGATCTCTGTAGTCTGGAGCTCAACTGAAATTCCAGGAGATCTTCAGGCCCCATCCGGAAGATGGCAACTCTGTGCCTCATGCTGCATCAAGCAGAGTACATCAGCAGGCAAATTGCTAATTTTGTTGCTGACCTAAAAGCAGTCACGGCTGCGAAGAGAGATTTCTACACAGCTAGGGTCGCGTCCGCGAGCTCACGCGCGGCCCAATTATTTAGGACGATTGGATCATTGACAGCTCTGCCACAGGGCAGTCAAATTGTAGGGAATTGGATATTGGCTGTGAGGCTTTTGCGAGCTATTTCGCGGATAAAGTCTTGATGCTCCGCCGTGACGTCCCCGCCCAGGGGTCGTTTCATAGAAAAAGAGCTAGGGTAACTCATTAGCATAACTCATTAGCATATGCCACACCCCCTGACATCACCAGAAGTGTGTCATAAGGCCACACCTCCTGACATAACCGGATGTGTGTCATAAGGCCACACACCCCGCCCCCAACGGTCCCGGCCGCCGGTGGCGGCCTTGCAGCTCCACTGCCGAGCCCCATGAGGGGCCCGGTGGTGGACCTGCAAGGCTGGCGGGAGTGCAAGGAAGCCCCGCGAAGGCCCTCCCTGGCCCCAGGCAGGCAGGGGTGGGGAGAGGCAGGGAGGAAGCAACTTACCCTCCCTCTTCTCCTGCCTCCTCCTGGCTGAATGAGGACCGGAAGCGGGGCGGCTGGAAGCAGGGGGCGGGGCTTCATCATGTGCCCCGCCCCCGTACCTCACCCAGGGGAACTGCAATCCCCCACAGTCCCCCCCCGAAATGACCTCTGTCCCC
>NW_015162529.1:244170-259987 GCF_001447785.1 Gekko japonicus | reverse complement strand
TAGATAGATAGATAGATAGATAGATAGATAGATAGATAGATAGATAGATACAGGGGTCATTTCGTAGAAAAAGAGGTGCAGGAGCTCATTAGCATAACTTATTAGCATAACTTATTTGCTACGTTTTGGGGGGGGGGGAACGTACAGATCTGCCCTCACAGAGGAGGGAGAGCTTGTACCTGAAGGCGGGTCGGGAGGGGCTCTGCAACTTACCTGCCTGCTTCTTGCTCCTTGTGGCCTGACTGAGGGCTGCTGGGAGCAGGGGGCGGGGCTTGTTGCATGTGCCCGCCCCCTGGGCTCCTTACTGCCGGAGCCCCGCTCCTGTGTGCTCCCGCAGGAAATGACCCCTGGATAGATACGAAAACCAGCCCTTTCACTCTTACAGTATCCCTACCTCTCTTTATACTACTTCCTTTGTACCCCGCCTTTCTCCCCAGTGGAGACCCAGGGTGGCTTACCTCCTTCTCTTCCGCTCCATTTTATCCTCACAAGAACTCTTAGGCTGACATCTCCAGATCTTGAGACAAGTATCCAATATGGCTAATGTGGGAAGAAACTTTTACCCATGCTGCAGGCCCATCATTTCTCTTAACTGGATTATTTTCTTTTTGCTCTTAGCCTTATCTCGTTTGTAGCATTTTCCCACCCAGCCTTTCAGTCCAACCAGGCCTGTGCCCTGAAGCTAGGGTTTATCATGCAGACCTTCACATTTGCTCTGGATTACTAAAACCATAAGGATATATATATTTTTTTAAAAAAGAAAACTGACTTATCTCGGTTTTTATGCTGTTTGTTTACTTGCCATGTGTCACTCGGCGTGACCGGTGAAAATCCATTCCCCCCCCCCTCTTCCGGGCTGAATATTTATGCTGCCAGCAAAAGAACTTTTTTGTTTGTAAACTCGATCACTCCGCTGACCAGTTTATGTACCTCCACTTTATTTTCTGGTGTATGTATGGGGAGGGTCTTGTTTCCAGCCTTCCTAGGAGAATATTCACCCCCGCCAAAAAAAGAAAGAAAGATGAAATTTAGCTTTCTGTCAGTAAGGAATGGATAATATGACTCGCCTTCTCCTGGAGAATGTAAGCATTTACAGGCTTGAATAGGATTGCCAACTTCGGGGTGGGGACTGGAGAACCCCCACTATAACAAAAGATATCCAAACAACAGAGATCAGTTCCCCAGGAGAAAACAGCTGCATTGGAGGCTGGATATAGCATGATAGCCTGCTGAGGTAGATTTGCCAGTCTCCAGGTGGGCCCTGGGGATCCCCCACAACTATAGCTGATCTCTAGACGACCAAGTTGCCATGTCCCTTAAAGTCCCCAGGGGGGGACTTTGGGGGGCATTACTGGAGGAGGTGGGGAGTCCCCAGCATGATGAGAAGTGACATTATCATGTTGGGGAGTGCCTCTCCCCAGCAGTGTCTAAGGGTCCTTTTAAACCCTGCTGGGGAGAGGTGGAGGGGAAGCTGTGCACGCCTGAACACCAAGCCCCGAATTCGGGGCTCGGAGTGCAAGCACACATCCCCCACCTCTCCCCAGCAGCATCTAAGGGTCCTTTTAAACCCTACTGGGTTTTAAATCCATAAGCCATAAGAGACATGTAGTCCAGATGCAAGCGGCCACGTTTCGAATGATTCTTTTTCAAAACCAATAGGCTACAGTGGGACCCAATCTCAATAGTAGCACATACAGAAGCCAGTTTGTTCAGTCACAAAGGATCGTGGATTTCAAGATTATATGGATTTCCCAGGAACTATATGAGTCCACTCTGTGATGAATATAAGTCAAGTTGGACTATGGAATTACAATACAACAGGAGTGAGACACACTGAAATTTTTGGGACTTTATTTCTCTGTATTACTATTGTTTCTTGTAAGAACACCTTGGCTTTATATAGTTATATGATTGTGTTATTGAACTCGGCATTAAATATTATTCTTGATACATTTTTTGTTTACCTTTAGTGAATTGTTGGACTATAAGGAAGGCCGAGCGCCGAAGAATAGATTCTTTTGAACTATGGTGCTGGAGAAGACTCTTGAGAGTCCCTTGGACTGCAAGAAGATCAAATCAGTCAATCCTAAAATAAATCAACCCTGACTGTTCCCTGGAAGGCCAGATAATGAAACTGAAGCTGAAATACTTTGGCCACCAAATGAGAAGGGAGCACTCACTGGAGAAGACCCTGATGCTGGGAAAGATTGAAGGTCAAAGAAGACGGGAACGGCAAAGGATGAGATGGTTAGACAGTGTCATATATGCAACGAACATGAAATTGAGCCAACTTCAGAGGATGGTGGAAGACAGGAAGGCCCTGGCGTGATCTGGTCCATGGGGTCGCGAAGAGTCGGACTCGACTGTGCGACTGAACAACAACAAAGTGAATTCAGCCAGTGGTTCTTTGTGCTTTGTACCAACCTCCAGGTTGGGGCAGGAGTTCTCCTGAAATTCCAACTGATTCCCAGGCAACAGAGATCAAACCGAAACGATTACTGTACATCATATGGACAACTGAGCCACCTCACACCTCCACCCGCCCCATCCAACAGGGGTATTAGAACTGATTTTATCTGGTTGGGACATCTACCAGCGGCACCAAAGATGTGCTTTTCACTCCAAGAACGGATCAGGAATATTTGAGGCAACCCTAGTTACAGACACAAAGTTGGCAGAAAAGTATTGTAAGAATCTAGTGACTGCAATAGATTTACAAGGCTGGAAGACTGCCCAAAGGCCCTTTCACTAACTCACTCTGCTAATTATAGGCCCGGCATTTCTAAGAATGGATTTTTCTAGATGCAGCAATCTGCACTGGCACCACATGCCTTCCTTAATACTTCTTAGGACAGATGTGCACAGACATCCCCCCCTCCAGCTTTTTCTTCTTCATTGAAAATATTGTTACTGCTGAAGACCTGGTAGGAAGCTGGAATCCTACACTCTGGCTGACTCTGCATTGGCTTTTCCCGCCGTTGTTTTCACAAACTCACGTTGGAACAAAAATTCCCCTCTGCATTGCATGCTGCTGTCACTTCCTTTGATCATCGGATTTTATGGTAGCCTCCACACTCCATGCCGCTTTTGCTTCCTTTGGACATCGGATTTTATGGTACCTTCTGCATAGATTTATGGCTGTTTTATGGCCGTTCAGGGGTGACTTTGCAGTCAGTACGGAGTTTGATGGCCACTGATGGCCCTCTGCTCCATGTGTCTATCCAATCCCCTCTTGAAGCCGCCCATGCTTGTAGCCACCGCCACCTCCTGCGGCAGTGAATTCCACGTGTTAATCACTCTTTGGGTGAAGAAGTACTTCCTTTTATCCATTTCAACCCAACTGCTCAGCAATTTCATTGAGTGCCCACAAGTTCTTGAATTGTGAGAAAGGGAGAAAAGGACTTCTTTCTCTACCTGCTCTATCCCATGCATAATCTTATAAACCTCGATCATGTCATCCCTCAGCCGTCGTTTCTCCAAGCTAAAGAGCCCCAAGCGCTTTAACCTTTCTTCATAGGGAAAGTGTTCCCACCCTTTTATCATTCTAGTTGACCTTTTCTGCACTTTTTCCAATGCTATAATATCCTTTTTGAGGTGTGGTGACCAGAACTGTACACAGTATTCCCAATGAAGAATGAATCTGGAACCTCAGGTTGCCAGATCCAGACTGAAAAATGCCTGGAGATTTTGGGAGCCTGAGGAGGGTCTGCTTTGGGGAAAGGAGGGGGCCTGACTAGGGTATAACGCCATAGAGTCCACCCTCCAAACAGCCATTTTCTCCGGAGGAAATGATCGGTGTCATTCAGAAATCAGTTGCAAATCCAGATCTCCAGGCCCCACCAGGAGCTTGGCAACCCATGTGGTGTACCACAGACTGGGATACACTGAAAAGAGCGTCTGGAATGTCACCAGTAGATGACTCAGGCTGAATCAGAAAAAACAACAACCTAGAAATCAGAGCACATCAGAAAACCTCTGTGGTGATACCCTGCCACAGCTGCCTTTCTAAACAAATATCTGGCTCGTCCTCCTTCCTTTTGGCCCTTTTAATTGCACCTGCTGTTTTGGGAGTTGCTGCTCTTGGACTTTGGCCTGTCTTCAAGTAAACCAACCACTTCTCGCCTTTTGGACCTTGGGACCTTGCTTAGAGAACTTGACTAGGGTTGCCAGACCCACCAGTGGGGGGGGTCCTCCCTGGCAAACCCCACTGCATAGTCAACAATCAGCTGGCCAGCAGGGGGAACGTACCTCGTAAAAGCAAGAGGCTCTGCCGAGGTGCGGCAACGTACCTATGTTGATGCCCATGTGACCTAGAAGTGACATCATCACATTTGGGGTGTCAGGGCGATGCTCTGGTATTTGTGCAAAAAACTCTATGGCAGAAGCCAAATTTGCAATAGAGTTTTTGCCCAGATACCAGAATGTCACCTCAACGTCCCGGGTGTGATGATATCACTTCCGGGTCACATAGGCAGTGACAGAGGCATGCTACTACATGTCAGCAGAGCCTCCTTCCTGCCCTGGAGGGACCTGGCAACCCTACACTAGACAGTTGCATGCCCAAGACTCTGTCATTCACCAACTCAATGGACAACTGAGTCCCCAATGTTGGGTGCCTAAGGCCTGTCTGACTGTAGCAATACCGATATGATGTGGGCTGACATAGTACAACAATAACTAACTTGCTGGTGGAGTGCTGAGCAGCGGCTGTTCCCAAAGGGAAGCAATCTTGTTGACTGTTAAACTTTTCTTAAATTGCCTTGATTTTTATTTTTTTTGGGAAACACTTCCTAGACCTTTCATCTAATTGATGATTTGTACAACACAGTCTTGCTCTCTACGGTGCCTTGAGATTTGGTTTTATTTTGTCGTTTGCAGAAACTGGAAACATAACCGTTACCACATTCATACTTCTGGCTGCTGCAGCTTCTAATGGTGGAACTTTCTGCAAATACACTTTGAGAAATTCAGTCTGCTTGTAGTCCAAACAACACATCACAGTAGGCCCTCATTAAAACAAACAAACATACACTAAATTATCTAGAGCTCTGAAACGAAATTATCTGAGAGCCAGTTTGGTGTAGTGGTGAAGTGCGCAGACTCTGATGTCTGCCAGGAATGGAGGCCCCCTGCTGGTGCCCCCACCCCCCACCTGTGTTCAATAGAGTGTCAGGGGGAAATGGGGGGGATATTGTTGCATAATGCCATGATCTCTCTTCTGGCTGGAAGCACAGTATTGCTGAGTCATGCAACAGTCTAGGAATCCCCTTGTTCTCTATGGTTTTTACCATAGCATTTTGATTAAAACCCTAGAGTGTTGCTCATTGCAGTGATGTCTCTTCTGGTTATGCAGCCGTGAATGGCATTGTGATACTGTTTATCAGGTCTCTCACACCCTGCTGTCTCCTGCTAGTCAGAACTGGGCAGGCGACTCTAGCTTTTATGGGGGTTGCCAACTCCCTTTTGGGAAATACCCGCAGATTTGAGGATGGAACCTGGGGAGGGTGAGGAATAATGCTGCAGAGTCCACCCTCCAAAGCATCCATTTTCTCTGGGGGAACTTACCTCTGTCATTGGATTTCATTTGTAATACTGGTTGATCTCCAGCTGTCACCTGGAGGTTGGCAACACTACTCATTCTGCTTTGTCTTGGTTCCATCATTTGTTTGTTTCAGTTCACCTCATCTTGTTTCCATCACTGAGTTTACTTCATTTTTTCCACCATGTTGGGCCACTGACACGGACGTACCATTTTTATGCCAGTTAGACACAGCTAATGCAAAAATAACCTTGGGGAAGGAGTTAACTTTAATAGGGGAAAATTTGACACGAGGAAAGAGAAATGGGTGTGAAAATAAAGATTCACAGTTTCATTTCTCACAGGGTGATGCTCTAGAACTATTATTAAAGGAGGGCCTAGATCTATCTTTATAAAAGTGTTGGTTCTAAGAATTACTAGTGAGTCTAGGGTTGCAAAATGACTCACCAAAATAAGCGGGGGAGAGTTGGTCCCATTCCGGGACATTCATGCTTGGAAGTGACGTCATCACGCTGGGTACATTGCCAGGCAACGCTATAGCAACCGGCCTGAAAACTCTATGGTACCATAGATGACATCACTTCCGGGCGACGTCTTCATGCCAGGCACGTTGGCCCGATCTGGCCACTTCAGGGGTGGGGATCCCCCCACTGGCCGGACCCAGACCGGTGGATTGGGGGCCCTTTTAGCGGGGGACACCCCAATCCCCCCCGGGGGGGACTTGGCAGCCCTAAGTGAGTCAAATCAGATGAGACACTGGGACATTTTTGGAGGTGTCTTCTCAGAATTTGCATTAGCCAAACAGGGACCAGACTGTATTGCTGTAGTAATATAATAAGAATGGAGAGACGAGTAATAACTGTTACCAGGGAATTGAAGAGAACAGAGAGGAATGAATGACAGACACTGGAGCTTCCAAAGTGACACCATATATTCACAAAACTTGTTAAAGTGATTGTTATGATTACTAGCTTCGATAGTTTTAAGAGGGGACGAAAGAAATTCACTCAGGAGAGCGCTATCCACGGCTATCAGCTATGATGGATAAATGGAACTTCTGCAGAGGAAGTTTACCTCAGGGAAGGGCAAGAAAGGAAGACAGGGTCAAGAAGACTCTGGACTTCCTGCTCCAGCTTGTAGGCTACTCAGAGGCATCCGAAGGGCAAGAAAGGAAGACAGGGTCAAGAGTCTGGACTTCCTGTTCCAGCTTGTAAGCTTCTCAGAGGCATCTGTTCAGATACAAGTTGCTGCCCTAGACAGTTTCTGCAATACTTGCTTACCACTCTGAAGCTCCACGGGAAACTGTGTTTTAAGGGCAGGAAGGGTTGCCTCAGTGCTTCGTTCTTGTGGCCCTTTCTTACATGCCCAGGGAAATGCTGATTGCCGCTGAGTGTCAGAAAGCAATTGTCCTCCAGGCCAGTTTGGCCCTGAGATCCTGGAGGGTTTTTTTATCATCTTCTGGGCATGGAACGGCAGTCACTGGGTGTGTGTTTGGGGGGGTATTTCTAATCTTCTCTGTATCGTTCCAATTTTAGTATATGTGCTGCCGAAGTGAGCACATGGGTATTTGTGAATTTCCTGCATTGTGCAGGGGGTTGGACTAGATTACCCTGGAGGTCCCTTCCTGCTCTATGATTCTGTGATTCTAATGCTGCGAGTCTGCAGCACTACTTCCGCAGTAGGGGCTTTCCCACAGTGTTTCCTTTGCTTTTCGCGAGTCCCCACACATGCTCAGGAAAGCGTGCACATAAGTGAATCCCTCCCTGCCCAGAAGATATTTACTTCATTACATTGGTTTGTGCAGCATTCTTCACAGTAAAATGTGAAGTCCATTTTTTAAAAAAATAAATAAATCCTGCAGTGATCACTAACATTGGAATGCAATATAAGTAGTGTAATAACACAATTGCCCTGGACTATTAAAAATAACAAAGAAAAGAAATGGAAACAATAAGCTAATTAACTGGAATTTCAACAGGCAATCCATATGCAAAAGAACCTCCTCAGGAAAGCTCCTCCATTAGCATGTCACAGCCTGAGGAACTCCGACAAGATAATGACTCAGCCCGACCCCACCTTCCTGACTAGACATAAATTACCTGCCTACCATTTTTCTTCTCACCTTGACACAGAGAGTACTCCATCTGTCTGTGTTACACCTCTGCGGATGCCAGTCACAGCTACTGGCGAAACGTCAGGTCCTACAATGCCAGAACCACGGCCAGACCACCCGGAAAATCTACAACAACTAACCGGAAACTGTTCTGCAGTAACGTGGGGTTGGAGGGTGGGACATGGAAATGTGGAGAGGAGGGGAGGGCAGACCTGGGGTTCAAAAACGCCGGATGAGAAAGATTTCCCCACTAGGTTGACATGGGTTCAATGCTGGGATTACAAAAACTTCCTGGAAACAGGATTCAGATGCCAAATGGCAAAAGGAGGGAAAGTGCATTTTTATGCCTGGGAGGGCGAAAGCATCTGTGGAACCTGGGGGAAGCTGCGGGTGAACAGAAGTGCAGACACAGGGAAATTTGACACTGCAGAATAGGTCCTAGATAGGTCCTTTCCATTCCAGTAGAAACAGCATGATAAAAAGTAGAGACATCACCCTGCCAACAAAAGTCCGCATGGTCAAAGCAATGGTATTCCGAGTAGTCATGTATGGCTGCGAGAGTTGGACTATAAGGAAGGCCAAGCGCCGAAGAATAGATTCTTTTGAACTATGGAGCTGGAGAAGACTCTTGAGAGTCCCTTGGACTGCAAGAAGATCAAATCAGTCAATCCTAAAAGAAATCAACCCTGACTGTTCCCTGGAAGGCCAGATAATGAAACTGAAGCTCAAATACTTTGGCCACCCAATGAGAAGGGAGCACTCACTGGAGAAGACCCTGATGCTGGGAAAGATTGAAGGTCAAAGAAGACGGGGACGGCAAAGAATGAGATGGTTAGACAGTGTCATAGATGCAACGAACATGAAATTGAGCAAACTTCAGAGGACGGCGGAAGACAGGAAGGCCTGACGTGATCTGGTCCATGGGGTCGCGAAGAGTCGGACTCGACTGTGCGACTGAACAACAACAAAAGAACTGGAATGGCATCCCAACTGTTTATGAATACACTTGAGCAGAATGGCTTTGAACATAGGAACCTGTTCTAGGGTCGCCAGCTCTGGGTTGGGAAATAGCTGTAGATTTTGGGGGTTGAGCCTGGGGAGGGCGGGGTTTGGAGAGGGAAAAGGACCTCAGTGGGCCTTAATGCAACCAAATCTACTTTCCAAGCCAGCCACATTCTCCAGGGGAACTGATCACTATAATCTGGAGACCAGTTGTAATTCTGGGAGATTTCCAGCTCCCGTCTGGAGGCAGGCAGTCCTACTCACTGTTGGGTGTGTGTGTGTGTGAGAGAGAACTTCTACCTTTAAAAGTTATGTTCTACCGGAAAAAAAAACCCTGCACACTATTTTGTCCCTGTTAATACAGAAATCAGAGCGCCTAAATCTCTTTATCTTCCTGTCAGCACTTCTCGCCAGGGCGCTCGTGGCCTGCAGCCAAGGAAAGGGACTAGGACTCCAGCCAAACGGCAACAAAACAAAACCATTTCATCTGCTTTTCAAAGAGGCCATAAGAGGAGCACAAAACAGCCGGGCTTTCAACCACATAAGAATCCAGAAAGGGGCCACGCATCCAAATCTTTTGTTAAATACCATAAAAACTGAGCTTTTATCATTTGCGTGTTCTGCATCGGGAGCTGGATGGCATTGAAATAGTTTTCATTTGTTCCGTTCATGCTTAAAGTCTGCAGCCTTCCAACTGCTTTGGTGTCAGCCTAAACTTTTTTTCCTTCTGTCAGTCACAGTGATTTCAGCGGACCTTCTTTGACTGACTTCCTTTGTTATCGTGCTAACTGCTAGATTCACTGGTATGGTATAGCCAGGAGTCTCTATTAAGCAGGAGAATACATGAAGCTTCAGGCAGCTTCTTGGTACTGTGTGTGCTAGCAAAGTTACAGAGTTTTCAAATTAATAAGAGTCCTTTATTTAGGGAACTACATTCTAAATAGTATAGGTTGAGAGACAGGGTTAGAATCTACCTAACTACCTATTAATGATGCAGATGGAGAATGCATGTCCTGCTTAGGGGTGTGCATTCGGCTTTGCTGAATTGGAAAAAAAAATACCCATTTTTCGGGTATTAGTGCATTCGGCTTTGCCGAATTGAAAAAAAAAACCCATTTTTCGGGTATTAGTTCAGCCGAATCAGATTCTCTAATCTGATTCAGCTGCTGATAGGTGCTCCTGAATAAAACCTGATCTTATTCGGGGCAGCCACTGGGCACCTGGGGAAGTTAAGTCTTGGAGGGAAGGCAGTTTAAACTGCCTTCCCTCAGCTTCCCTAGGCACCCTGCAGCTCCAGGGCACCTGGGGAAGCAGGAGGTAGGCAGGCTGGGGAAGGGAAGGGGGCATTTAAACACGCCTCCCTCCTGAGTCTTACCTTCCGCAGCCACCCAGCTGCTTCCTCTGGTCAATTTCTTTCCCCAGCTGACTAGAAGTAGGGCGCTGGGGAAGGAAAGGCTCCAGTGCTCTTATACTCTATGGGAACTTTCCCCATAGGGTATAATGGCTGAACATATTCGGCAGTACCGAATTTTCCCGAACCCCAATATCTTACTGATATTGGGATTAGAGAATATCGGTATATACCGATATTTTTCAGGCTTGGTTTACCTGAACCCGAAAAATACGGAATTTCTTTTGTGCACACCCTTAGTCCTGCACCCATGGTGCCAAAGATGGAGAGTGTGCCCGTTCTTTGTGTGTGTATGTGTGAGAGAGATGTTAAGCCAGAAGGAAAGAAGTCTTGTCCCTAAAAATAGTGTTTTGTTTCAAAGAGATAGGATCAGATAGCAGGAAGGAAAGGGTGCTCTCTGTGTGTCCTGACCTCTCTATCAGTCTCTAAATCTATGGTTCCATCTCTGAAGTCTGAGGCAGGAGACAGCGTACACTCCTCCACTTCCCACACTAACCAAATAAAATTGTAGGGAGTGGAGCTTGAGGAGGGTGAGTTTTAAGGAGGGACATCAGCAGGGTTCCATGACACAGAGTCCACCGTCCCAAGCAGCCATGTTCTCCGTGGGGTACTGATCAGCATAGTCTGGAGATCATTTGTGATTCCAGGGGATCTCCAGGGACATTGGGAGCAAAAGGAGGCCCAGGCTGGTATTTCCTACAATGCAGAGACATCACATTTGGCATGCGCCTGAAGTGATATGATCATGTCAATGGTAACATGGGAAAGGTCTGGAATTTGGGCAAACATTCTATGGCAGAAGTCATTTTTTGTTACCAAATACCAGAGCATCACCACATTGACAGCAATCCCAGCCTAGGACTACTTTTATTTCCCGTAAGTCCCCCTGCTGGTAGAGCTGATCAGCACCAGGGGGAGTGGCACCAAGGAGGTTTCCTCATCCCTGTCGGGGACCTGGCAACCATGCTTCTGAAGTGATGGAATAGTCATCAGTGCATTGCCAGAGACACTCTAGCATTTGGCTAAAACCACAGTGATTGGGCCATAAACTAGGGTAGCCCCAGTAACGTGCTAATGTCATTTCCAGTTGTACCGGACATTGTCACGTTGCCAGCAAGGACCCCCCCCCCACCTGCACAGCAGACAGTCTCTGGCAATCTTATCGTAGGGTGATCTGCAAGAGCTATGATAAAATCACAAGAGCCCATTTTATTATCGTAAACTCCCTTTTGTTTTGCCACCGAGTTATGACCAATTTAGGAGCTGCGGTGGCTCAAGTGGTTAAGATGCTGAACTGCAGGCTGTGGAAGGTCAGTAGTTCAGCAGTTCGAGACCCGAGTTGCCGCATGACAGAGTGAGCTCCCATCTCTAGTTCCAGCTCCTGCCAACCTAGCAGTTCGAAAGCAAGAAATTGCAAGTAGATAAATAGGTACCACTTCGGTGGGAAGGTAACAGCGTTCCGTGCACCTTGGTGTTTAGTCATGCCGGCCACATGACCACGGAAACGTCTTCGGACAGCGCTGGCTCTTCGGCTTGGAAACGGAGATGAGCACCGCAACCCTCGAGTCGGATTCGACTGGCTTTCGAGCAAGGGAACCTTTACCTTTACCTTTATGACCAATTTACAGCCAACCACGTGGGGTTTTCAAGGAAAGAGACATTCAGAGGTGGTTTGCCATTGTCTGCCTCTGCTTGTCTGTTTGGATGGGAGGTCTCCCATCCAAACATTAGCCAAGGCTGAGCCTGCTTAGCTTCCGAGATCTGATAAGACTGGGCTATCCCAAGGCTATCCAGGTCAGGCAACGCCCTGTATGCACACATTATGTTGCTGTTCATTCCTTTCTAGTCTGTTCCTCTCTCTGACCACGTTTTATTACTGACTTCTTCATTCTTATAGCTATACTTCACAGCAAACTACTGGACCTTGTGGGAAACCCCACAGTGGAGCCACACACAAACAAGGCCAGGGTTTCTACCTCTCAGGAGACTACTT
Organism: Gekko japonicus; assembly: GCF_001447785.1. Lineage (NCBI taxonomy): Eukaryota > Metazoa > Chordata > Lepidosauria > Squamata > Gekkonidae > Gekko > Gekko japonicus. The sequence continues at coordinate 247,929 of NW_015162529.1, read as the reverse complement.
TTATTTTTATAACTTTTTCTCACTGAAACTCAAGGTGGATTACAATTTATTTTTAAAAAATGTACTTGGACAGCATAAGACATCCGATGAACAATGCAACAGGCATAGGATTACAGAATTAGAAGACCATGTGAGCCACAAACTACCTATCACAAGGCATACTATAATATATATGTGTATTATATACTATAATACACATGGAATTCACTGCCACAGGAAGTGGTGGCGGCTACAAGCATGGATGGCTTCAAAAGGGAATTAGATAAGCATATGGAGCAGAGGTCCATCAGTGGCTATTAGCCACAAGGTATAGATAGGGACTCTGGGGCAAGTGATGCTCTGTCATCTTGGTGCTTGGGGGGGTCAACAGTGGGATGGCTTCTAATGTCCTGGTCCCACTGGTGGACCTCCTGATGGCACTGGTATTTTTGGCCACTGTGTGACGCAGAGTGTTGGGCTGGATGGGCCTTTGTTCTGATCCAACATTGGCGTCTCTTATGTCCTTATGTCCTTATATACTATAAACAATGTAGTAAGTGGGATTACAAAGGTAGAAGTCAACAACCCTTTTCACGTTACCATTCTAAACTGGATGCACTCTCCAAGTAAAGTGATACGGGGACAGGGGATCTTCTTCAATTCCGCAGGGCCTGTAAGACGGAGCTGTTCCGCCAGGCCTTTGGTCGAGGCAACGAGCACCCATATATGGCCTCCCTGAGGTTGCTGCCACCCATCTATTTAACATCTATTTACTGACCACCGACAACTGACCTTTAACTCACTGCACCATCAGGCCAGAACGTTATAGCCAACTGATGCTGTTTCAAGCTGTACTCATTGTTTTAATTCTTATAATGTTTTATCATGCTTTAAACTGAAATTGCATTTATTATAATGGTGTTACCCACCCTGAGCCCATCCATGGGATGGGCGGGATATAAATGCAAATAATAAATAAATAAAATAAATAAATACAGCAAACATCATCCCATTAATGAGCCGTCTCTGAAGCGCTATGGCCATTTCCAACTGGGCCACTTTTCCCCTCTCTGCCCTTGTTCACCACACAATCTTCTCCCCCCCCCCTTTGAACATTTTAAGTTGAGTGTTATAGCACTAAGCCAATATAGTCTCTCAGTGGAGTCAAGGCATATCAATGGTGCCACTGTACCACTGAAGTGCTATATTGGTTTAGCGCTATAGCACTCAACTCAGAACATTGGGGGGGGAAGGGCAAGAAAGTTCATGCAGCGAAAAAGGGCAGAGGGAAAAAGCGGCATTGTAGGATGCACTATAGACATTTTAAACAGCACACCACAGTGATTCAGAAGCGCAACGAAGAGTTGAAAATGGAAGTAAGCCATTTCCCTCAAAAACAGCTCAGCCCCACTTTGACAATGGGATGCAAGTGGCTTTGTAGGAACAGGCAAATAAAACCGGCTAGCAGCCGGTTGCTAAAACAGTTGTGTCCGAACTGACACACACAAAAATCCATTAGCAACCTGCTACGAAAATGGATTACAATGCTGTCTGAAAAGGGCTAATGTAGTAAAAGTAGGTTAATACCTAGAATAATCATTCCAGCAGACTGCAATCCTAATCCATTACAAGGGTGTCCTCCGAGACCATTCCAATCCCTTCACGAAAATGCAAACTTCTTTTGTGTGCAAGAAAATAGGACTTTATGAGGTCTGATGAGAATTAAATATCCTCTAGAAGGAATGGAATGTTGGGTATCAATTTAAAGGGGAAAATTAGGCAAGGGAATCAAATTGCTCAAGTCCCCTGAGAACTACAAGCATGGCTACAAGCATGGACGGCTTCCAAAGGGAATTAGAGAAGCATATGGAGCAGAGGTCCATCAGTGGCTATTGGCCACAAGGTATAGATAGGAGGGGCTTTGGGGCAAGTGATGCTCTGTCTTCTTGGTGCTTGGGGGGGTCAACAGTGGGAGGGCTTCTAATGTCCTGGCCCCACTGGTGGACCTCCTGATGGCACTGGTATTTCTGGCCACTGTGTGTTGGATGGGCCTTTGGCCTGATCCAACATTGGCGTCTCTTATGTTCTTATGTTTTAACCTACTGAATTCCAGAGAGTACATTCTGAAGGGAAGGGTAGGATTTTCAAATTGTTCCTCACTGCCCACCCCAGCTTAAACAAGACTAGCTACTCATAGCCCAATTGTGTGTCTCTCTGTTTGGAAGCAAGATTTACTGAGTTCACTTGGGCTTCCTCCCAAGTTAGGGTGAAAAACACGGCAGCCTTACTTTCTTTGTATGGCTTCTTCTTGGCAAAGCTACCCCAGTTCCCTTCCAACCCTCCACTTATGTATTGTGTTTTAATTAGGTTGTAGGCTCCTGGCAGGCCGGGATGTACAACTTTTGCTATTGGACAGTGCTGGGAGTGTATTATAGACATGCTTATACTGTTATAGACATACAAAATGATGATCATGATGATATACCAAATGCTAGGGTTGACCCCCATCGGATATGTGATGAACAGGAAACAGCACTAATCCGGTGGCAGGACCCTCTAGGGAACAGCAAGTGAAGGAGAAAGACCTGGGGGACCTGGACTGAAATATCCTGTCTCCGATATGGTTGCCAACCTCCAGGTGGCACCTGGAGATCTCCTGCTATTTCAGTGGATTTCCAGACGGTCGAGATCCATTCCCCTGGAGAGAACAGCCACCTTGGAAGATGGACTCTATGGCATTATACCCAACTGAAATCCTTCCCTTCCCCAAGCCTCGTCCTCCCCATGCTCCACCCCTAAAATCTCCAGGTATTTCCCAATCCAGAGCTGGCAACCCTAGTTCTGCAATGAAAGAATGAATCCCAAAACATTTACCACAGAGGGCCCTCAAGGAATCTTCTAATCTCAATGATAAGCCTAAAGTAATCTAATCAATAATACCAGGGGTATTTTTGGGCAGGAACACACAGGAAAGGAGTTCCGGCTGGCTTCAGAGTTGGCCACACCCACTACAGCCAAAACTGCTGCATGCCTGGCTACAGAGGGGAAGGCCTGGAGAGCGACCCCGAGGTGAGGGGGCCAGGGGGGCCCCTGGAAGGATCAGGGCTCCCAGGCAAGCCAAGGGAAGGCATGGAGTGTGGCCTAATATGCGAATGAGCTGCGCTGTTGGGTGTGTGGCCTAATATGCTAATGAGTTTCTGTTGTTGGGTGTGGCCTATTATGCTAATGAGTTCCTGCTGGGCTTTTTCTACAAAACCCCCCCTGAATAATAAAATAAATTCACCAGCCTCCGGGGTGTGTGTGTGTGTGTGTGTGTGTGTGTGTGTGTGTGTGTGTAGATCTCCCAGAATCACAACTAATCTCCAGGCTACAGAATCAGCTCCCTTGGAGAAAACAAAACATTCTTAAGCCCCTTCCCTCCCCCCCCATCTTGCTCTCCTCGATCCTCAGGCTCCACCCCTAAAATCTCTAGGGAATTTCAAACCTGGAGAGGGCAGCCCTTCGACATGAGCAGCACACACTAAGATCTAGGTTCAAAACCCTGTTTTACCATAGATCTTGCTGGGTAGCCACAGGCCAATCCAGCCTCTCGGCCTCCCGGGGCTGTTGTGAGGACAAAGTAGGAAAAGGAGTGCCATGCAGAGCTCCTTGGAGGTAAGGTGGGATAGAAGTGCATTAGTCTTAAAATAAAGTATCTCCTTACAAATTCATGACAATAACATCAATAACAAACTGAGTGAGAAAATTCCTAGTGGTCAGAACAATGAAGAAGAAGAGCGG
>NW_015162529.1:205541-244131 GCF_001447785.1 Gekko japonicus | reverse complement strand
AATGAACAGCCACTATGGCTGTTCGAGACCCACCGCGGCCGGGGTGAGCTCCCGGCCCTAGTCCTAGCTCCCGCCCACCCAGCGGTTCGAAAGCAGTAAAAAACAGTAGCGAGTAGATAAATGGGTACCTGCCCTTAGGTGGCAGGGGGCACCCTCCTCCGTGTGAGGTGTGTGGCAGGAGCAATTGGCAGTGGCGGCGGCGGAATGGTTGAACAGCGAAGCAGCGATGGCGAGGTTGGCAAGGCAATCCCTGGTGGCCAGTGAGTGGAACATCGGGTGGTGAGATCTAACAACGACGAGGTAAAGGCGGAGCCACGGAGGAACGCGGTGACATGGAGGCACAGGCACGACGGAGCCAGAAATGGACGATGGCCGAGCTGTGCTGACACGGGCCGCGCGCCGAAGAGAACGCCAAGCTGAAGGACCTGCCCCTGCCCTGGACACCGGAGACGGGACGCCGACCCGCAGACCGCCTGGAGGAAGAATGCCGGAGCCAGAGAAAAACAGCCCTGCCACCTGGGTGCCGGTAGGCAGCCCCACCCTTGTTAAGAAGAAGAAGAAGAAGAAGAAGAAGAAGAAGAAGAAGAAGAAGAAGAAGAAGAGGAGATTGGATTTATACCCTGCCCTTCACTACCCAAAGGAGTCTCAGAGCGCCTTACAAACTCCTTTCCCTTCCCCTCTCCACAACAGACACCCTGTGAGGTAGGTGGGGGCTGAGAGAGCTCTTGACAGAAACTGCTCTTTTTCAAGAACACCTCTTATCAGAACTATGGCTTGCCCAAGGTCATCCGGCCAGGTGCAAGTGGAGGAGTGGGGAATCAAACCCGGTTCTCCCAGATTAGAGTCCACACACTTAACCACTACAACCAAACTGGAAAATGGACTTGGATAGTTGGGCTAGGGAAAACCAAGACCTGGGGACTAAAAGACAAGTTTTTAGCCTGGCACCTAAAACTAAGCCAAATTGGGGGAGGCAGACAACAACACGCAATGATTTCCAGAGTTAAGGTGTCACCAAAGAGAAAGCCCTGCTTCCATCTAGGGTTGCCAGGTCCTCCCTGGCCACCGGGGGGAGATTTGGGGGTAGGGTTGCCAGATCCAGGTTGGGAAACTCCTGGAGATTTGCATATGGAGCCGGGGGGGGGGCAGGGACCTCAGTAGGGTACGATGCCACAGAGTCCACCCTCCAAAGCATCCATTTTCTCCAAGGGAACTGATCTCTGTAGTCTGGAGATGAGCTGTAACTTTGGGGATCCCCGGGTCCCACCTGGAGGCTGGCATCCCAAATTCGCCTCTTGTGGGAGTATGCCGAGGAGGGCTTCTTGTAGATGATCTTAACAGATGGGAAGGCTTGTAGGAGGGCAAGTGATTCTTCACAAAGACACCAAAGAAAATTCTCCCCAACTGACATACTGTTCGATACGTTAGCGTTCTAGAAGACAATGAAGAATCGCTGAAGATCCAGCAAATGAGACTTCTGTATTATTTGTTCCTCCACGCAAGCATTTCAAGGGTATCAACTGATGCATTAATATACATTGTCCAACTTTCTGGGGTCAGTTTCCGATCACTGGCTGAATCTTATTTTGTATGGAATTTGGCCAAAAAAAGTACTGGCTGTTCTCAATAAGTGCCCTGCCAAATCTCGGTACTATTTTTAGAGCACACAAAGTTTCAGAATCTCTCAGCAGAATCTCCAGCTGTATTAACTGTATTTCATAGCCAATAATGAGTAGACTTAACTTTTATGGCAATAATCATCTCATAAAAACTAGACTGTGCACCATTTCACCATATGTGAAAAGGGGGGAAAGGCATCAATGAACCCTGAAGATAAAAATGTAACACTTGTCTTAGTAATTGTAATGCAGACAGCACATAGCAGGGATCTCCAGTGTGGTGCCCATGGGTGCCATGGCAGTCGCCACCACCCTTCTTGGAATCCGCCAAGAGCTTTTAGATAGTGGGAGGAGCCTGATGAAGCTTCTGCTCAGGAAGGCTTCTGATTGGCCACTGGAGATTTGATGGCTGTGCAGGTGTTCCAAAATGTTGCTTAGTCAGCAGGTGCACCACAACCTAAGGATCTTCACTGTGCGACTAAAGGTAAGAGTGTGTGTGGGGAGGTGATCCCTATGAAGTGTTTAAGAAGGGATACTGGAACTTGTGTGAATGTTCCTTGCCTTTACCAACTTAAGTATCTTTGACACAAAGAAGCTTAAGCTTGTTTATTTACGTAGTAAAAAACAAGAAATCTTTCTCCTCAGTTTTAAAGGCCTGCCTGTATAACTGAACAGTTACTTGTTTGTGACAAACTATCGTTTATGTTTATACAAAGTTACCTCATTCCTGTTGCCTGTTCACCTTCTATGTCCAAAACCTAATACCTAGCTGACCCTTTCCCCTCAAAAGTGAAATAAAGCAGTTTTTTAATGTTGAATTACCATCAGCCTCTTCTGTGCCCTTAAAAGACAAAAGGATTTTAGTCAGTCCTTCAGTTCCCTAGGCTGGGTCAGCATATATACACATAAATTTAAACAACTGGGTGGAACAAACAGGGAAATGAAGAAGAAAGGAAAAGGGCTATTCCCCAAAAGGGGAATTTTTATACCACATTTCAAAAGAACACCATGCTATGCAGACGCAACCTGTATCATTTTTTTTTAAGTCATAAGATAATTAAAGCCTCCACTAATGTGGAGAGGAAAAGAGGAAAACCAAGACCAGCCAGGCAGGGAAAAGACAAAAAGGGCAATAGATTCATTCAAGCAGTTCTCCAGTGTGATCATCTCAAAACAATATGCCAAATAAGCTTAGAATGAAGAGAGAGAGAACAGCCTTTCTCGACAACAGCAGAGAGATACTCAACAAAGTATGCTATGGTCATAAGAACATAAGAGATGCCAATGTTGGATCAGGCCAAAGGCCCATCCAGTCCAACACTCTGTATCCCACAGTGGCCAGAAATACCAGTGCCATCAGGAGGTCCACCAGTGGGGCCAGGACACTAGAAGCCCTCCCACTGTTGACCCCCCCCCCCAAGCACCAAGATGACAGAGCATCACTTGCCCCAGAGTCCCTATCTATACCTTGTGGCTAATAGCCACTGAGGGACCTCTGCTCCATATGCTTATCTAATTCCCTCTTGAAGCCGTTCATGCTTGTAGCCGCCACCACCTCCTGTGGCAGTGAATTCCAAGTGTTAATCACTCTTTGGGTGAAGAAGTACTCCCTTTTATCCGTCCTAACCCAACCGCTCAGCAATTTCATGGAGTGCCCACGGGTTCTTGTATTGTGAGAAAGGGAGAAAAGTACCTCTTTCTCAACCTGCTCTTTCCCATGCATAATCTCTTTCCCATTTTATAATCCAAGGTCCTACCTTGGTTATAAAAACAGCAGACTTAAAAGACAGCTTGTGGAGCATCTGTAGTCATGCAAGTTTTATACACCTGTAAATATTTAGCATCTGAATTTCATTAGAAGAAATTTAGAAAAAAATGGTGGGGGGGGGGGAGAGAAACCCTACAGGCCAGCAGTTAAACAGGAAACTATTTATCTAAAGACCACCTCCAGCCCATCAGTCAAGAGCTAGGGTTGCCAGGTATCCCCCCCTCCCCGGCCTCCTGCAGGGAATGGAGGGGGAAGGAGTCTGGGGAGGACAGGGTCTTCAGTGGGGTACAATGCCATACAGCCCACCCTCCAAAGCATCAATTTTCTCCAGGGGAACTGTTCTCTGTAGTCTGGACTCAGGTGTTCTGTAATTCCAGGCGATCCTCAGGTCCCACTTGGAGGCTGGCATCCCTCGTGCCCTCTTCCCAAGTGATATTTTCTGCATAGGTCCCTCCTCCTGGCAACTGGTAGGAGATGGCGGAGACTTAACAGGAGAAAGAGAAAGGCCCAGGCCACATTACAGCTTCAGTTTTGCTCTGCCTCAGGAAGTGACAGCATCCTACCAGCAACTTCTGGGTGATGTTCTAGTATCGGGGCAAAAACCATATGGTAAAACTAGCTTGTACCATAAAATTTTTGCCCAAATACCAGAGCGTTGTTCGGAAGTCGCTGGCATGGTGATGTCACTTCCTGTGCACTGCCAGCAACGTGGCCCAGGTTTTCCTCTTTCTATTGGTAAGTCCCCCTCACCAGCCAGCTGGTCGGTGGCTGGGGGGCAGGGCCTGGTGGCAGGGAACCCCACACTGGAGGATCTGCCAACCCTATTTCTGCATCCTCACCTGCAGAGGTGAGATGAGTGGCTACAGGAGACTAGGCCTTTTCTGTGGTGGCAACCAATGCTCCCTCTAAGGCAGGGGTGTCGAACTCATTTGTTATGAGGGCCGGATCTGACATGAGACCTTGTTGGGCCGGGCCATGTGTGTCATAAAATGTAATGCCAGGTAGCTGAGATATAAACTTTATAAAGGACACAGACACAAAGATGTTTTTTTAACTTAAAATAAAAACATGCTTAAAACATTAGCCCTCTTGCAATATTTTGTTTATTTAACAGTGTCTGATAACTGACACCTCTTGCTCTGTGTTGTTGCCATCTTGAGTATGCTGTTCAGGTGTGTATCTGTAAGCTGCAAACCTATGATGACGCAGCAGCAGCAGAACTGGAAGAAGCAGCAGAAGACAGCCAGTTCCACTGCGGGCCTGATAGAAGCCCTCCGGGGGCCTGATCGGCCCCCCGGGCCGCATGTTTGACACCCCTGCTCTAAGGTGTGGAGTCTTGTGAACAAAAATTCTACTTTGGGAGCTACTGCCGTTAAAGTTGTGAGCAAGCGATTTGGCTACTGCATAAATTAGTTTGCTCTGGAGCCATCCTTCCTGTGCTAAGACAAAAAGGTGTGAGCTGGAGGCTTAAAAACTGTGAGCTAGCTCACACTAATTCAGTTTAGAGGGAACACTGGTGGCAACCTCCCTTTTGGAAGGCTGTCTCCACTGAGGTTCGCCAGCCACCTACCGTACTTTCTTTTACAGACCAGGCCAAAATGTTCATTTTTACCCAGGCTTTAAACAAAAATAATTTTTGTCTTAAAAAAAAATAATTGTTTTATGACCAGCTTCCAGCCTAAGGTCTGTTTAATCAATATTGTTTTAGGCTGCACAGTGTTTGCTCGATGCCCTGGCTTGTTTTTAATGGCTTTTTCTGTTACATGTTAGTGTTTCAGCTGTACGCTGCCTCAAGCAGGTCACCGGAGAGGCAACATGTACATGTTCCAAATCATTAAATAAAATTGAAACTGTATTGATTTGGGGAGGGGCCGTGACTCAGCAGAAGAGCATCGGCTTGGCTTGCAGAAGGTCCCATGTTCAATCCCCAGCCCCTCCAGTTAAAGAGGTCTGGGAACAGGTGATGTGAAAGGCTTCTGCCTGAGACCCTTTTGAGCCTGCCAGGTTCAATCCCCGGCATCTCCAGTTAAAGGGATCTGGGAGTAGGTGATAGGAAAGACCTCTGCCTGAGACCCTGGAGAGCCGCTGCCAGTCTGACCTCCATGGATCAATAAGTCTGATTTCACATAAAGCAGCCTCGTGTGTGTTCACGTGTGACTGAATTCAAACTAGAGGTGTGCCTGTCCAATGTGCTTGGCAGCCCTGTAGCTTACTACGCTTGTGCTATTTAATGACCGCTTGGTTCAAGGTGGCTCACAATAAATTAAAATGTCAAAAAGTCCAGCTGAAATGCCCAGACCTGGCGAGCCCAGGCAAGCCAGATCTCATCATATCTTGGAAGCTAAGCAGGGCCGACCCTGGCAAGTCCTTGGGAGGGCGACCTCCAAGGAATACCAGAGTGGGGATGTGGAGGCAGGCTATCAAGCCACCTCTCTGAAACATCCACACCCCACTAGGGGTTGCCAGAAGTCAACCATGGCTCCCAGGCACACATACACACATACATATCGAGGACACCCGACCCCAAAGCTCTGAACAATTTAATTTAGCAACCTCATATATACAGAGAGAGAGAGAGAGAGAGAGAACTGTTGAGAGAATAGATCCCTGTGGAACTCCACAAGACAAATGCTGAATTAGCAGATCTGTCTCATACCAAAGAGTTGTGGCAATGCCAGATGAAGCAACGGTAGCTGAGAGCATCCCCCTTTTTTTGGTGAACTGTAGTGAAAATTAGATTTACAACGAATGTCATACCACACCTTTATCCCCTACAGGGACCCAGAGCAACTGACATTGTTCTCTGCTTCTCATATAGGCTCACCATTTACTAGTGGGGACAGGATATGTCCCGCCACCAAGATCTATCTATCTATCTATCTATCTATCTATCTATCTATCTATCTATCTATCTATCTAATTTATACCCCGCCCTCCCAGCCAAGGCCGACTCATTGTTCATCAGCAGAAGAAACAAACAAACAAACAAACATTGCCATCTGGAAATGGCATTACAACACTTCTGGGTTTTCCCTGGCAGTGATGCCACACCTCTCTAGGAATTGCCAGAAACTCTATGGTAAGACTATAGCGTTTCCAGCAATTCTTAGAGAGGTGTAGGGCTGCCAAGTCTTGTTGAATCGCAGCGGGGATCGTCATTCTTCACAGGAGCTCTGCCGCGGGGGATGGCAACAGGCGTTGCACTGCCGTCGCCAGGATGTGACGCTACGCGTCGCTCTGGCAATGGGACTGTTTGAAGTCCCATTGCCAGAGCGACGCATAGCGTCACATCCTGGCGACTGCGGTGCAACGCCTGTTGCCGTCCCCCGCGGCAGAGCTCCTGTGAAGAATGACGATCCCCCACCGCGATTCAATGGGACTTGGCAGCCCTAGAGAGGTGTGATGTCACTTCTGAGGAGAATTCAGAAGTGATGTAACGCAGTTGCCTGGCAGTGCCACTCCATGTCCCCACCCATTGATCCATCTAGTTCTGTATCTTTTACTCAGGTTGGTAGGCACTCTCCAGGATCTCAGGCAGAGACCTTTTCTAACCACTCTTACCTAAGATCCTTAACTGGAGGTGCCATGGACTGAACATGGACTACCAATACAGGCCCTACCAGTAAGCCATGCCATAAGCCCACTGACATGAGCTGTGCTCTCCTTTGACATCCCCTGTCAAGAGAATCACACACACACACAAAGCAAGAAATTCAGGAAGATGCCGTAACCACTGTATTATTTCATTTAGAAAAAGGCTACAGCCCTGCAGTCCAAAGCCCATGTCTGTTAAAAACACATCACCCGGTTCGCCCTGTATCTCTGTTATGCTCCACCACAAAAATCTCAAATAAATCAGCCATAGCCGTCAGCACCAATAAGTCACATGAATATTTTATACTGCACCATGTCTGACTTTCATTTTTATCAATACCAGAGGACAGGTTAGAATAGACTGCATGGCCCCAGTGAATTCTTTGCCATTATTTTATGGGCACATTCATTCTTTTCCTGACTTCCTTTAAAAATAGATAAATAGATACTCTGCTCTCACACTGGGGAATATGCATACACAGCGTCCATATTCTCCTGCCCTATTCAAGGATGGATAAGAACATATTCAATGTGCTTAGTAAAAACCTATGTTATAGTGAACACATTGTACCTTTGAAAAGAGTAGTGGGAGAATAACACAGCTGTTGGGTTAATACCCAAGGCCCAGCAGTTGAACCATATTTTGTCAATGCTTAATATCCACACTGGTTACCATTGGGCTACCAATTCCAGTTGGGAAATCCCTAGAAATTTGAGGGTGGAACCCAGGGAGGGCATAGTTTGAAGAGGGACGGGACCTCAGCAGTGCATAATGCCACAGGCTCCATCTTTTGAAGCTGCCACTTCCTCTAGGGGAACTGATCTCTCTAGTCGGGAGATCAGTTGGAATTCCAGGAGATCACCAAGTCTCACCTGGATGCTGGCGACCCTCAGTTACCAGTTTGTTTCTGGGCATAATTCATCGATAAAGCCATAACTGGTTTAGGATCATGGTAAATTCGAGGACTGCCCACTTTTAAATTGTTAACAACATGTAATGTAGGGCTACATAAGCTAGAACTTTCCCTAGAATGTAAGAACATAAGAGAAGCCATGTTGGATCACGCCAAAGGCCCATCCAGTCCAACACTCTGGCACACAGTGGCCAAAAATACCAGGTGCCATCAGGAGGTCCACCAGTGGGGCCAGGACACTAGAAGCCCTCCCACTGTGCCCCACCAAGCACCAAGAATACAGAGCATCACTTGGCCCAGACAGAGTGTTCCATCTATACCTTGTGGCTGATAGCCACTGATGGACCTCTGCTCCATATGTTTATCCAATCCTCTCTTGAAGCTGTTTATGCTTGTAGCTGCCACCACTTCCTGAGGCAGTGAATTCCACGTGTTAATTACTCTTTGGGTAAAAAAGTACATTCTTTTATCTGTTCTAAGCCTACTGCTCATTAATTTCATTGAGTGCCCACAAGTTTTTCTACTGCAAGAAAGGGAGAAAACTATTCCTTTCTCTACCTTCTCTATCCCATGCATAGTTTTGTAAACCTCTATCCCGTCACCCCTTACTTATTGTCTCTCCAAGCTAAAGAGCCCTCACCTCTTTAAACCTTTCTTCATAGGGAAGGTGTTCCACCCCCTTAATCATTTTAGGCCCTGGTCACACGGAAGGTTTTGGCCCGGGAGAGGGACGGATCGGGGGCACAGAAAACGGGCATGATCTCACAGAAACATCTGGGAAGCGGTGCACACCCGTCCCCAATCCGGCCCTTCAGGCCGAAAACCCGCAGTAAAAAAGAACCACCCCCAGAGGAGGACTTACCGGGAACGCCGCATTCAACCTTTGTACATCAGTTATTCCAACAGTAATTACACTCATAGTCCTTCAGATAAGTCGGCATTTGCCGCGAACGCTGGGACCTGCGGAGCGGTGCAGGCTCCATGGGCAGACAAGGTTGTGGGTCAGAGGGGGGTTCACTACAGCCTGGATCAGGCACCAACTCGACTGGGATTTCAGCCCCGCACACAGGGTTCTGCCCTGACTCGGGGACAGTACCGGGCCTTTCGGTACTCACCGCCTGCTCTGGGGGTCTCCACTCAACATCAGGGGATGCCCTTTTCTGCACCTTTTCCAATGCTATAATATAGAAGTTCATATACTGTAGACTACATGTAGCCATTGCCCTTTTTACCTTGATAGCTAGATAAATGAATAATAATTAAATAGATAAATCAGGTTTCAAAAAGCCAAGTTTTATGAAATTTAGTTTTCCGAGCAAATCCTCTGGGTTTATGTAGACTTCAGTCCGTGACCTGAAAGTCGCAGGATAAGCATTTGCCAATCAACCAACAATAATTGATACAATAGTGTTGCCATCTTTGGAATTACAAAAGTATTTTAGAAGGCGCAGCTGACAAGATGAACACGATGTTCATTTTACAGGCTTCTGGCCCTAAATGCTCGATACGGCTTCTTAATTGACATGCCATCTTATTTGAGAAGTTTGATATTGTTGGGCAGCTTTTTGTGCCGGTTGTTCTTTTTTAACAAAGAAGCCACTGTGTTTTATGAAAGCATAAAGGGGGGGGGGGATCTGTACACAACCCCGGTTAGTGCCGAAATAACATCTCTGCCTAGGAACAAAATATTCCTAATTAGTGTACAGATTCTACACCAGCAGAGGCATATGCCCATTTCAAAGATCCCATAGGATCTATGGGAACCAATTGCATGAACTAACTCATGGGTGCATATCTTTCTTTTCCCCCCTGAGATGCACTATCTAAAGTACGCACTACATTAGCACAGAAATTAATTGTGTAATTCCAACTGTGAAACCGTTTTTAAAAAAAATAAAATGTTTCCCTCCCCGGTAGCCGTATTAGGGGATAATCAATTATGTATGCCTTTAACCAAATAATGGAGAAGGAACCTTTTTTTGTTATTTATGGTCAGTGTTTAGACTGAAAGAGGATGCTCTAATTACGAGAGGATGATTATTTCCTCATTGGTGCTGATCTGGCTCATTAGCACGGTAATCCTTTCCCCTTCATCTTGTAGACTGCTGGTAACCTTTCCAATGACTTTGATATTGAAATTACCCACTTAGGAATGGGGCTTGGGGGGCTGCTAGGCACTTCTTCAGAGAGAACCCTCCGGCCTGTTTAGTTATTTATTTAGAATCATAGAATCACAGAGTGGGAAGGGGCCATGCAGGCCATCTAGTCCAACCCCCTGCCCAGTGCAGAACCGGCCTAAAGCATCTCTGGCAAATATTCGTCCAGCCTCTTCTTGAAAGCCGCCAGTGAAGGGGAGCTCGCCACCTCCCTAGGCAGCTGATTCCACTTTTGAACTACTCGGACCGTGAAAAAGTTTTTCCTACTATCCAGCCGACACCTTTCTGCATGTGATTTAAACCCGTTGCTTCGGGTCCTATCCTCTGCTGCCCACTGGAACAGCTCCTTGCCCTCCTCCAAACGATAGCTTTTCAGATATTTAAAGAGAGCGATCATGTCCCCCCTCAATCTCCTCCAAACTAAACATTCCCAAGGCCCTTAGCCTTTCCTCGTAGGGCTCAGTCTCCAGACCCCTGATCATCCTTGTCGCTCTCTTCTGCACCCTCTCGATTTTGCCTGCATCCTTTTTTGAAGTGAGGCCTCCAGAATTGCACACAGTAGTAGAAGAAGAGAAGATTGGATTTATACCCCACCCTTCACCACCCAAAGGTGTCTCAGAGTGGCTTACACACTCCTCTCCCTTCCCCTCCCCACAACCGACACCCTGTGAGGTAGGTGGGGCTGAGAGAGCTCTTGACAGAAACTACTGTTTTTCAAGAACAGCTCTTATCAGAACTACGGCTTGCCCAAGGTCATCCAGCCAGGTGCAAGTGGAGGAGTGGGGAATCAAACCCAGTTCTCCCAGATTAGAGTCTGCGCACCTAACCACTACACCAAACTGGCTCAAGGTGTGGCCTGACTAAGGCAGTATACAGAGAGGCTATGACCTCCTGCAATTTCGATGCTATTATTATAGTAATTCTGTCTTTCCAGTTACTTTTCCCTAATGCTCATACACCCAAAGTCAATTATAGATGGGTTGCCAACCTCCAAGTGGTGGCTGGAGTTCTCCTGGGATCACAGCGGATTCCCTAGATGAAACAGATCAGGTCCCCTGGACAAAATGGCCACACTGGAAGGTGGACTCTACGGAATTATACCTCGCTGAAGTCCCTCCCCTCCCCAAGTGTCAAGGTGAGCATCCTCTCAGTTGGCCGTGAGGGTGGGGCAGGCGCCCTGACGGAATGCCGGGATTGGCCGGAACACTTCCTCAGACTCTTGGGTGCGGACACCGTGACTTCACGATGCACCCCTGTTGGGCTGAGGTTTTGGAGCTAGTGCTGGGTCGGGACTGAGTGTCGCGCACGTCCGCTCGGACACCTCTCTCTCGTCCACCCGGCGTCTGCGTTTACTCAGCCCTTCCCCTTGCAGCTTGCTCCCAGCATCACCTTAGCCTCGACCGCATCCTCCCCGTCCCCGGTAGTGTGTCACGCCCTCCTCTTTATTCCGTCCTAGTAACTGCCCCACCCTAGAGCAAGCGAGCCATTGGCCCCATCAGCCTTCTCCCTTCCCTAGAGGGGATCCACCCCTCTTCCTCCCGGTCGGTTCCGTGATGCTGCCAAAGTCACGCGCCGCCTGCTCTTCCTCCTTGGATTGCCGGGGAACCCCAGGGTGGTCGGGCCAGCAGTAATCTGGGACCTCCCCCAAAGCCTTGGGGATGCTGCCCTGGAGCCAGTCTTTGGTCATCCCGCCCCTTGGCACCACTGGGCCTTGAGGGTGGGCCCTGGGTCTCCCCTCGGACTCCTCTACTCGGGTGGGATGTGGGTCCTCTTCGTTGCTGGTGCAGCCATTTGCCTTGATGTTCTCCTGGTGACCCGGCAGGAGGTCAGGCCCGGGGGGCGCCTCCTGACACCGAGCCCCGCCCTCATAACATAAACATAACAGACGCCAATGTTGGATCAGGCCAAAGGCCCATCCAGTCCAACACTCTGTATCACACAGTGGCCAGAAATACCAGGTGCCATCAGGAGGTCCATCAGTGGGGCCAGGACATTAGAAGCCCTCCCACTGTTGCCCCCCCCCAAGCACCAAGAAGACAGAGCATCCCTTGCCCCAGAGTCCCTATCTATACCTTGTGGCTAGTAGCCACTGATGGACCTCTGCTCCATATGCTTATCTAATTCCCTCTTGAAGCTGTCCATGCTTGTAGCCTCCACCACCTCCTGTGGCAGTGGCCCTCCTCAGTCTCCACCCCACAAATCTCCAAGTATTTCTCAACCTGGAGCTGGCAACCACAATTACAGATCCATTAAACCAAAGGACGTTTCATTAACATATTAGCAAATGAACTATGAGACGCTCTCAGAAGGGTGCACAGTTGCTGCAGCATCATGTCCCCTCTGAATGCCCTGTGAAAGAGGAAACACTTTGCCACCTACGAAAAGGTAACCGAAGAGGGGGTCAAACTAGGGTTAACAGCTTCCAGGCGGGGCCTAGAGATCTCCCAGAATTGCAACTGATCTCCAGGCGACAGAGGCCCATTCCCCTGGAGGAGGAAATGGCTGCTTTGGAGGGTGGAGTCTACGACATTATACCCCACTGAGCTCCCTCCTGTCCCAAAACCCAGCCCTCCCGAGGCTCCACCTGGGGCCATGGCCCAGTGGTAGAGCATCTGCTTGGCATGCAGGAGGTCCCAGGTTCAATCCCCGGCATCTCCAGTTTAAAGGATCAGGCGATGGGTGATGTGAAAGTCCTCTGTCGGAGACCCTGGAGAGCTGCTGCCAGTCTGAGTAGACAATACTGATTTTGACGGACTGATATTCTGATTCGAGAGTCTGCTTCGGCAGGGAGGGCGGGGTATAAATCCAATAAATACCGAAATTGGTTCAAGGTGCTGCTTCTTACCTTTAAAGCCCTATATACCTAAAGCCCTATATACAGCCCTACATACCTAAGAGACCAGCTTTCCCCACATGTTCCCCAGAGAGCACTACGATCAGAGTCCCCAAATTGTCTGGCCCTTCCGGGTCCTAGAGAAGCCAGGCTGGCTGTGACGAGGGCCAGGGCCTTTTCAGTGGTAGCTCTGCATGGGCAGAATGAGCTCCCAGATGACATCAGGGCCCTGCAGGGCCTTTTACAGTTCCACAGGGCCTGCAAGACAGAGCTCTTCCACCAGGCCTTCGCTTAAGGAGCCGTCTTGTCTTAATAAATGGAGGCCCTGCCCCCAAACTAACATCATCATTAACATGTCAATGTTAGACCCAAATTGCCATCATCATTAATATGTCAGTGTTGGATGGTGCTAATGCCCGCCATCGCCAATGATCAGCACTAGCATTTTATGCTGTATTTTATAATTGTATTGTTGTGGTTTTATTCTAACTCTGTGTTTTAGTGTTCTGATATGTTTTATGTAAGCCGCCCTGAGCCTGCCTTGGCAGGGAGGGTGGGATACAAATCAAATCAATCAATCAATCAATCAATAAGATAAGGCAGCCTCACGTGGGTTCGTGTGTGTGTTCACCCCCAAATCTCCAGGAATCGGCCATCCTGGAGCTGGCGAGCTGAAGCCAAACAGGCCTCCCAAGGGAGAGCTACAGCGCAGGTACTCATTTGCATATTAAGCGACACACCCCTAATGTAGCCAGTCCTCCAAGAGCTTACAGTAGCTCCCGTAAGAAGAGCTGTGTAAGCTCTTGGATGATTGGCTACAATAGGGGGTGTGGCCTAATATGCAAAGGAGTTCCTGCTACAAAAAGAGCCCTAGCAACCCTCACGTTTCAGAGGACCAACGTCATGCCCCAGACGCTTCCACAAAGAGCAGAGCTTGCCCCCAAATGCAGTTAAAATGCCATAAAAGAAAGACGCAAATCAAGAGCCCCACCAACCAAGGTGACCAAAACTAAAAGGCTTATGAGGACAATTTTTAAAAAAGGGCACATTAATGTATATATCTGAAAGCCAAGCGATCCCTCCTCCATAGTTTGGAGAGCCAGTCTGGTGCAGCGGTTAAGTGTTCGGACTCTAATCTGGGAGAACCGGGTTTGATTCCCCACTCCTCCACTTGCAGCTGCTGGATGACCTTGGGCAAGCCATATTTCTGTCAGAGCTGTCCTTGAAAGAGCAGTTCTCTCAGAGCTCTCTCAGCCCCACGTACCTCACAGGGTGTCTGTTGTGGGGAGGGGGATGGAAAGGAGTTTGTAAACTGCTCTGAGACTCCGAGTGAAGGGCGGGGTATAAATCCAATCTCCTCCTCCTCCTCTTATTATTATTATTTGCTTTGCCCCTGCTGTTTTGGCTCTAAAGCCCCCATTTCGACTCAGTCTCTCCCTCATAGAAGTCATATTTGCGGATACCTGGTTTTCAAGCTGTTATTTGTTTTGTCGTGCTGCACTTTCCTGTAAAAGTATTCAGCTCTTCAAAGCTGCTTGTGCAGCATACTAAATAAAAATCAGCATTATAAGTAAATATTGAGATGTACAGGAATGTACAAGACAAAGGGCACCTGCAAGGAACTCACGGAGGAGGGGAAATCTTCTTTGCTTCCAAACTCAGGTGCCTCATGGTTCACATAATCCCCCCCCCCCAGTGCTCTGGCCTCAGCTTTGCTTGCTCTCCCATGCCAGCTTCACACCCCTGCCCCCTCATACACAGAAGAAGAAGAAGATACTGGATTTATATTCCACCCTTCACTACTCAAGGGAAACTCAGTGCGGCTTACAATCTCCTTTCCCTTCCCCTCCCCACAACAGATACCCTGTGAGGTAGGTGGGGCTGACAGAGTCCTCTTGAGAACTGCTCATGAGAGAACAGCTCTGAAAGAACTTGTGACTGACCCAAGGTCACACCAGCAGCTGCCTATGAAGAAGTGGGGAATCACACCTGGTTCTCCCAGATTAGAGTCTCTGCTCTTAACCACTACACTAAACCAGAGGTCATTTCGGGGGGGAATGCAGGGGAATGCAGTTCCTCCGGGTGAGATACGGGGGGCGGGGCACATGACAAAGCCCCGCCCCCCGCTTCCGGCCGCCCTGCTTCCGGCCCTCATTCAGCCAGGAGGAGGCAGGAGAAGAGGGAGGGTAAGTTGCTTCCTCCCTGCCTTTCCCCACCCCTGCCTGCCTGGGGCCAGGGAGGGCCTTGGCGGGGCTTCCTTGCACTCCCGCTGGCCTTGCAGGTCCACTGCCGGGCCCCTCATGGGGCTCGGCAGTGGAACTGCAAGGCCGGCGGTGGTGGCCGGGACCATTGGGGGCAGGATGTGTGGCCTTATGACACATTTCCAGTGATGTCAGGGGGTGTGGCCTTATGACACACTTCCGGTGATGTCAGGGTGTGTGGTATATGCTAATGAAGAAGAAGAAGAGATTGGATTTATACCCCACCCTTCACTTGGAGTCTCAGAGCGGCTTACAAACTCCTCTCCCTTCCTCTCCCCACAACAGACACCCTGTGAGGTGGGTGGGGCTGAGAGAACTCTGACATAAACTGCTCTTTTTCAAGGACAGCTGTGCCAGAGCTTGTGACTGACCCAAGGTCACATCAGCAGGTGCAAGTGGAGGAGTGGGGAATCAAACCCGGTTCTCCCAGATTAGAGTCCACGCACTTAACCACTACACCAAACTGGCGTAGTGGTGAGTTATGCTACTGAGTTCCCCTAGCTCTTTTTCTACGAAATGACCCCTGCACTAAATCCCCCTCAAGGAAAATTACTTATCAACCATTTGGTTCTGAAGCTTAAAGAAAACCAGCAATATCCTTGCCTTCTGCCTCTCAGCCCGGGCTGACTGGAAGAATGTCTGCACCTAGGGTCACCAGCTCTAGTTGGGGAATACCTGGAGATTTGGGGGGTGGAGCCTGTGGAGCGTGGGATTTGGGGAAGGGAGGGGCCTCAGCAGGGTATAATGCCATAGAGTCCACCCTCCAAAGCAGCCATCTTCTCCAGGAGAACTGATCTTGGTTGTCTGGAAATTTTATGGTGATAGCGGGAGATCTCCAGGTGTCTCCTGGAGACTGGCAACGGTATTAGTGTCTTCGCCACTAGCGAGCTCCTGGCCGCACTTCGAGAGAGTCTGGAAGCTCTTTCAGAGAGGACATGCCGCAGCTTTTCTTTATTCCCCCCTAAACCAATTAAAATTATTTACAGTGAGGAAAGTCTTGCCGATTTAAGCACTGGCAAAGTGCGGGGATATAGATTTACTTTAAAATAATTGCTTTATGCTTTATACAATATTTGATAGGAAGTCCCGTGGGCCCGTTTTATGTTCATCGATCACGGCGGCTTGATTTATAATCGTTCTCTCTCTCATAAATATCTATATCTAGGTAGTCTCTTGACAAATAAGGAAGAAAGGACGATCCTGTATCGGGGAAAAAAAGCGTGTGTGTCGAATGCTATTCAGATGCATTAACCATAATACATAAACAGTCTCCAGAGTTTGAGGGGGGGGGGAGAGAGATGATAAAGCCATTTTAAAAAACCTTGTTAATCTTGTCATGCTTGTCACCTTTTTATCAGATGGGAGCGGGGGAGGGGAGGAAGTTGACAAAGATAAAAATGAGGTACAACGTAATCTTCGGCGGCTAAGGAATACGAAAAATCAGGTTACAGATCAGTCTGTGCTAGGCCAAATATTGCCTTTCTTCCAAGATGGACACTCCAAGCTGGGTCATAAGAACATAAGAGAAGCCAAATGTTGGATCAGGTCAATGGCCCATCCAGTACAACACTCTGGCACACAGTGGCCAAAAATACCAGCTGCCATCAGGAGGTCCAGTAGTGGGGCCAAGACACTAGGAGCCCTCCCACTGTTGCCCCCCCACCCCCAGCACCAAGAATACAGAGCATCACTTGCCCCAGACCAAAACTTCCTATCTATAAGTAAAGGTAAAGGTTTCCCTTGCTCAAAAGCTAGTTGAATCCGACTCTAGGGGGCGGTTCTCATCTCCATTTCCAAGCCAAAGAGCCAACATTGTCTGAAGATGTTTCTGTGGTCATGTCGCCAGCATGACTAAATGCCAAGGTGCACAAAACACTGTTTACCTTCCCACCAAAGTACCTATTTATCTACTTGCAATTTCTTGCTTTCAAACTGCTAGTTTGGCAGGAGCTGGGGCCAGAGACGGGAGCTCACTCCGTCACACTGCACTAGGGTCTTGAACTGCCGACCTACCGATCTTCTGGTCTGCAGCTCAGCATCTTAACCTCTGAGCCACCGCGGCCTATCTATACCTTGTTGCTAATAGCCACTGATGGACCTCTGCTCCATATGCTTATCCAATTCCCTCTTGAAGCCGCCCATGCTTGTAGCTGCCACCACCGCTTGTGGCAGTGAATTCCATGTGTTAATCACTCTTTGGGTGAAGAAGGACTTCAGATCTTTTGGGTGGGAGAGCCCACAATTCCTAGGGATGCCAGCCTCCAGGTGGGACTGGGGATCCCCCAGAATTACAGCTCATCTACGAACTACAGAGATCAGTTCCCCCGGAGAAAATGGATGCTTTGAAGGGTGTCCTCTAGGGCATTGGACCCCACTGAAGTCCCTGTCCTCCCCCAGGCTCCACCCCCAAATCTCCAGGAGTTGTTGCATGTGCCCACCCTCTGGGCTCTTTACTGCCGGAGCTCCACTCCTGTGCGCTCCTGCAGGAAATGACCCCTGCCTCCCATCAGGAAATGAGGAATTCATGCCAGAGATTGCTGTGACATTTGCACAAGACTCCTGAAGGGAAGACATGATCAGACGGTAGGGATGAGAACACAGACACCTACTTCACTATTTATATTTGTTTATAGATTCCAGTGGATAGCCGCGTTGGACTGGAGCAGCTCATACCTTGAATAAAACTTCGCAGGTCTTAAAGGTGCCGCTCGACTCAGACTTCGTTCTCTTTTATTTTTTATTTATTTTTATTCTTTGGATTTGTAGAGCAGAACAGAAGACCTTTATTGGCATAACACAGATAAACCAGAACAAAGGAAAAATTTAAGGGGTAGTCCTAAAACAACGTCAACCAATATTCCCAATATCTCAAAATACAAAGCAATCCTAACATGGTTTACAAGATTTACAAAATACTACTCTTGACTTCCATACATAAGTCAAAAATTCAGCGACAGATAGTGTTATTGCTGGACTCTTGTCTGCTAGAAAGAAATTTAAATCCCTATCCGGAAAATCTCTCTACACAGGGAGAAGCGGGCAAATCAAAACATTGTGCATAGCGAAATATGTAGGACAGCGAAAGAGAATATGGGTGATAGAATCAGGTCCCCCAAGATTACAGTTACAAAGTCTATCCTTGCACAGAACACCCCTGTATCTACCAGAGACCACTGCTGAGGGGAAAAGGTTGAACCTTGCAAGCATAAAAACCCTCCTAAAAACTGGGATTGTCAGATTAGCGATATACAGTACCATGGAGGTATGCAAGGGGAGGAGGATTGGATTTGTATCCTGCCCTCCCCGAAGGCTCAGGGCGGCTAACAAGGGCAAAATGCCAAACTGTAACAATAAAAGCAGTATAAAATACAATAATACAAATATCACAGTTAATTAAAATTAGTAAAAATAAGTTTCCGGTGCGCCGATACTCACTCCGAATCATAAAACCAAGATGGCATTCTGAAGATGTTTTAGCTAAACAACAGCAGCAATATATGTCCCCACAACCCTGTCGTCCAGGGTTAATATTCAGATACAGATTTTGTGCTTTCCCTTTTTACTGCTGATTTTGTAGATTCATTTGAACTGAGTACAAACATTGTATACTTTTTCGTTTGGATCCACTGGAGCATAAGAACATAAGAACATAAGAGATGCCAATGTTGGATCAGGCCAAAGGCCCATCCAGTCCAACACTCTGTATCACACAGAGCGTTTCTGCAGATGGATCAATTTCTGCCCACTAGGGATGCTAGCCTCCAAGCGAGACCTGAAGATCCCCCAGAATGCCAGTTCATCTCCAGGCTACAGAGATCAGTTCCCCTGAAGAAAATGGCTGTTTTCGAAGGTGGACTCTATGTCACTGTACCCCACTGCTCTCCCCAGGCTCCATTCCCAAATTTCCAGGAGTTTCCCAGCCTGGATCTGCCCACCCTAACCCTCCACCCCTGCCAGTGACCAAGGGGGCCTGGCAACCTTACCGCCTGTGCCACTAGTCAACCTCCAGATGGTGGCTGGAGGTCTCCTGGGATTGCAACTGACTTCCCGGCAACAGAGATCGCTTCCCCTGGAGAAAATGGCAACTTTGGAAGGTGGACTCTGGTCCTTTCCACATTTGGATCTCATCCCTGGATTTATCAGAGTTCAACTCGGGACCCAAAACCTTGCATTTATCCCTGCTTATAACAGCATCCATTTATCCCAGGACAGGTGTGGAGCAAAACTGGGGTGATCTTAATGTCATGTGGAAACAAAGAAATACCCCGAGATAATTACAGGGGTGAACTCGAGTGTAGTGTAGAATGTAAGTTCGGGGACAGGGTTGAACCAGGATTTAAGGTCTAGTGTGGAATCACCCTCTATGGCATCATACCCCATCGAAGTCCCTCCCCTTTCCAAACCCCACCCTCCTCAGGCTCCACCCCCAAAATCTCTAGGTATTTCCCAACATGGATTTGGCAACGGTATGTGACTTTCTCACCTCCCCCTTCCCACTACTCCTTGAAATGCTGTCCCGGGGGGGGGTCACCTGTCCTCCTTGAGCAGCATTTTAGGGGTGGAAACCCCCTTGTTAATCCAACTCTTTATATGGAATGTATATCATTTCTACCCTGACCAAGGACTACCATGGTCATGACATGGAGGTCGGCAATGGCAAACCATCTCCGAACATCTCTTGCCTTGAAAACTTCACAGCTTTGCCGTCAGTCAGCTGTGATTTGACAGCAAAAAAAAAAGACAAAAGAACCACTTATACTCAAACACCTAATGCGTACTGCTGGTTTATTGACATACAAATAATGTTGAGAAATGTGTAGATTTTAAGGGGAAATGCTCACTGTAAGAAAACAGAAAATGCTACAAAAGGAAGCAGTGCAAGTATGTGACAATACATATCAGTAGCATGTCTGTGCAAATAAGGCTGGAGGCAAATGCTGAAGTTCCTTCAGGTATCACACTTCTGTATCAACCCTGGTGGGTTCCAAGAACTGAACATGCATGACATGTAGTTAACAGCGACAAGAATGTTAATGGGCTACTAAGCAGGGCGGTGTCGCTGAATATAAAGGTAAAAGTAAAGGTTTCCCTTGCTTGAAAGCCAGTCAAATCCGACTCTAGGGGGTGGTGCTCATCTCCGTTTCCAAGCCAAAGAGTCAACACTATCCAAAGACACTTCCGTGGTCATGAGGCCAGCATGACTAAATGCTGAGGCGCACGGAACGCTGTTACCTTCCCAACGAAGCGGTACCTATTTATCTACTTGCAATTTCTTGCTTTCGAACTGCTAGGTTGGCAGGAGCTGGGGCCAGAGACGAGAGCTCACTCCGTCATGCAGATCACCGCAGACTGTAACTGCAGCCATGAAATTAAATGAAATTAAAAGATGCCTGCTCCTTGGGAGGAAAGCGATGGCGAACCTAAACAGCATGATAAAAAGTAGAGACATCACCCTGCCAACAAAAGTCTGCATGGTCAAAGCAATGGTATTCCCAGTAGTCATGTATGGCTGCGAAAGTCGGACCATAAGGAAGGCCGAGTGCCGAAGAATAGATAGTTTTGAACCATGGTGCTGGAGAAGACTCTTGAGAGACCCTTGGACTGCAAGGAGATCAAATCAGTCAATCCTAAAAGAAATCAACCCTGACTGTTCCCTGGAAGGCCAGATAATGAAACTGAAGCTCAAATACTTTGGCCACCAAATGAGAAGGGAGCACTCACTGGAAAAGACCCTGATGCTGGGAAAGATTGAAGGTCAAAGAAGACGGGGACGGCAAAGGATGAGATGGTTAGACAGTGTCATAGATGCAACAAACATGAAATTGAGCCAACTTCAGAGGACGGCAGAAGACAGGAGGGCCTGGTGGGAGCTGGTCCATGGGGTCGCGAAGAGTCAGACTCGACTGTGCGACTGAACAACAACAACAAAAAGTTGTTTATTGTCTGTAGTTCCTTGCAGAAGCCAGTGTTTAGCTTACATTCTTCAGCTGGAGCAGTGCTAATTAGGCAACCTGTAGACAAGTAGCTGGTGGATGCCTAGCACTGACTCCCTGAAGACTTGTTGGTTTAGGAATGACCTTGGACAGCTGAGACTGGTTGGGCTCCCCAAGCAACGGCTGGGCATGAGGACCTCAATCAGCTCCACCTTCAATTACCTCTGCCCAATATTCATTTACATGTCAGGTTCCCTGACCAGGATCGGGCTCAGGTGAATCTGGTTGCAAGGTCCAATTAGTGCCTGTGGCCAGGTCTTCCGAGAGGAGGTTAAAAATGAAGGCTTTTCTGACCGTCTTTGTCAAACGTTAGACCTGGAGCTGGGTATGCTACAGGGTGCTAAGTGTTTTCCCACTGGGGTGAACCCTGGAGGAGGGTTGGAGGAATTGGGATTTGTGATCTGCCTTGCTGGACTGCTGTGTTTTCCCCGCGGGAATGGTCCCACAAAGAACTATACATCCCCTGCTGAATTAAGGAAAGTACCTGGGAGCCCTGCCTGTGTGGTGTGTTTCTGTCTGGGTTTGCAGAAGGCCTTTTCTAGTTGCCTTTGTGGCCCTACCAATAGTAACTGTGGGGAACTCCTGACTCTGGAGAGGGTTTGGATTTCTGTGCAAAGTCCTAAAGGGAACAGGGCTGACCTGTGCCTTGTGTTCCTGGATGAAGCAGGTCTGATGGCAGCCTATCGTGGACAAGGAGCAAGAGGAACTTGACTCCTGATTTTGTTAATATTAGTCAAAGTGTTCTGCCTGTCAGTCCTCCAGCCCAACCTCCTGCCGGGTTGGCAAGGGAGTGTTTGAGGCCTGGTGGTAACTGCCTGGCTGTGGCACTACAATGCGGCACTTGGGTCTCGAACTGCCATACTACTTACCTTCCGGTCTGCAGCTCAGCATCTTAACCTCTGAGCCACCGTAGCCCCTTGCCACTGAAGAAGGGGTGGGAAATAACAAGTGAGTCTCTGGTGGTAACTGCCTGGCTGTGGCACTACAATGCGGCACTTGGGTCTCGAACTGCCATACTACTTACCTTCCGGTCTGCAGCTCAGCATCTTAACCTCTGAGCCACCGTAGCCCCTTGCCACTGAAGAAGGGGTGGGAAATAACAAGTGAGTCTCAAGGGTGATTTGTTTAACTAGGTATTTCCTTAGGGTTGCCTCTCTCAGTGTGCCCCCAGACGAGCATTACACTTAGGGTTGCCAAGTCAATTTTTCTTACCAGCGGGGGAGCCTCGCCAGGTTCCGGGAGCCGTTTGTCGATGTGCGCATGTGCGCCGCCAGCATGTCACCAGAAGTGACGCGCAACATCGATCATGTTGAAGGCGCGGCCCTGATCATCGGAGGGAAAACCATAGAGTTTTCCCTCCGATGATCGGGGCCATGCCCCCAACGTTGTTGACGTGGTTGTGTCACCTCTGGTGACGCAGCCACGCTGCGCTTCGGGGGGCGGAGTTCCCCCCAGGGCCCGATTCCGCAGCGGCGGGAATTGGGCCTCTGAAGCGGGGGTTTACCCACCCCCCAGCCCCACTTGGCAGCCCTAGTTACACTCAAGGAATTAGAACCTTTTGGTGGTCCCCGGCCCGAGAGAGATCCCCTAAAATCTCCAGGTATTTCCCAACCCAGAGCTGGCAAGCCTACTTTTTGTGCTTGCCAGTTAAGTGACAAGAGTTCACTGGTTCCAGTCCCTGCTTCCTAGGGCTCTCCTAACACTATCCTTATATCGAGCAAAGTCTCAAGCTTGGATTTTAGTCTGACGCAGCATTGCTAACTTTGGGCGGGGAAATTCCTTGAGATTTTGGGGGGTGGGGAGACTGGGGAGGGCGGGATTTGGGGAAGGGAGCGAGCTCAGTGGGGCAGAATGCCACAGAGTCTATCCTCCAAAGCAGCCATTTCCTGCAGGGGAACTGACCTCGGTCGCCTGGAGATCGGTTCCGATCCTTGGCAATCTCCAAGTCCCACCCGGAGGTTAAGGGTGGAACCTGAGGAGGGTGGGGTTTGGGGAGGGGAGGGGAGGGGCTTCAATGGGGTAGAATGCCGTAGTGTCCACCTTCCACCTTCCAAAGTGGCCATCTTCTCCAGGTGAACTGATCTCTATTACCTGGAAAACTGTTGTAATCTACGGTGGCCATTCCCCTGACAGGGGCAGAGGTTTAGCCACTTTCAGGGGCCCCAATCGGCCCCATCTGTTCCAATGTGCCCAGCACAATAAAACCACCCGGAAGTGATGTCATCAGGCAGGGCACATTGCAGGGGGGGACGCTCTAGTAACCATAGAGTTTCAAAGTGGCCATCTTCTCCAGGTGAACTGATCTCTATTACCTGGAAAACTGTTGTAATCTACGGTGGCCATTCCCCTGACAGGGGCAGAGGTTTAGCCGCTTTCAGGGGCCCCAATCGGCCCCATCTGTTCCAACGTGCCCAGCACAATAAAACCACCCGGAAGTGATGTCATCAGGCAGGGCACATTGCAGGGGGGACGCTCTAGTGTTTGAGTAACCATAGAGTTTTTCTTCAAATGCTAGGGCATCCCCCTGCAATGTGCCCTGCACAATGAGATCACCTCTGGGTGACATCATCGCAGTGCAAAGCGCGCACACCAAAAACTCCAGGGCATGGAGAGAGACCCCCCCACACACACACTGGGAGTACGGTAAGACCTGCCAATCCTATTGTAATCCCAGCTCTCCACCACCACCTGGAGGTTGGCAACTCCACTCCAGGCCCCACCTGGAGGCTGGCAACACTAGAGCAGAGTCTCTTCTCAACTGAATGCTCTTCTGTGGCGTTCACGCTCAGCTGTTACAAGATCCCTACTTACCAGCACTGCGAGTCGAGACATCACAGTGCTTTCGTTTTTGCTTTACTTTTAAATCCTGCAGCCTTTCAAGCCCATACGCTTCTTGCCTTTACCCCGGAGTGCTTTCAACAAGAGGAATGGGAATTTAGGGAAAAACAACATATAAATGGGGGAGGGAAAACCGGGGGGGGACCCCGTTATTATGCTTTGTAACATGACTCAGTGATTTGACTGCCATGCACAAAAGAAATGTGTGCCCCTCCGGCTACTCTCCCGCAGTTCTAGTTGGGGGAGAGCTGCATCTAATGTAAGCAAGGGGGGGGGAACACCCCTCTTTCTGATAAATAATCAACGTGTAACTGCAACATTTATGAAGCAATGCACAAAGGGACATGCCGGATTGCCGGCAATGTTTCCTGATGTTCCACTGCGCCAGTCACAGCAGACGTCTCATTTATTACTAAGTACATGTTTTGCCCCATCATTAGGAAATGCTTTTTGCACGTTTCCTTGATGGGCCGGCTTATTGGATTGAGGATCGGGGGATCTCTGTTTACGGCATCAATCTCTGGGCAACTTTCCCCCCGCTGAGAGGAGAAACAAGAGAGGCATGGAGGTGAAAGAGGATTAGGCCGACTGAGGCAAAAAAAAAAATATCCCCCGGTGCCTGTGAAAACAGGATTGCCTGAAGCGATGCCTCCATTCTGAATGGCTGTTACAGAGAACAAGGCCTTAAAAAGAGCTGTGTTCTTAAGAACAACTCACCCAAATTGTACTCTGGCATTCTGACAATAATAGCTTTCTGAAAGTTATAGTCCTAAACCTGTGACTACCAGTTGGACAGTTTTGCAGGCCTTTCTTGGCTGACTGCTTGATGTAGGGTTACCAGGTCCTATTTGGCGGCTGGCAGGGGGACTCCCAATCCTCCCTGTAGTTCTTCTGGTTGCTCGTGCAAATCACATGTGTTGCTATGACATCATTGTGTTTCCGACATTGGGGGCGACACTAGGTTTTGGGCAAAACTCTATGGCAATTTCCCACTCGAAGCCACACGGCCGCATTTTAAACCGCGGCTTCGCCCGTTTCCCCCCGCGGTTTTGTGATCCTCAAAAAACTGGGAAATGTGGCCACGCGGCTTCGAGTGGGAAATTGACCAATAGAAGCGGGGCAAAGGGAGGCGCGACCACGGCGCAGCTCTTGTGTGAAATCGGTCATTGTGCAGTAAGGCATATAAAGGCAGCTGTATTTGAAGTATAGGGTATATACTTGAGAGGTAACTTGGGGGTGGGCACCACAAGGTTCTGTTTCATCTTCCATGTTTTTAAATATCTACCTAAGGCCCCCTTAATGAGATTGGCCAGAGTTGTGGAGTAGGTTGTAATCAATGCTTCCTTTAAGCTGTGGACTCTTGGGAGCAAAAATCCTGCTTTGTGAGCTACTGGCGGCATTAAAGTGGTGAGCCAGCGATTTGGCTCCTGCATAAATCGGTTTGCTCTGAAGCCCTCCTTCCTGAGAGAAGACAAAAATATGTGAGCCGGAGACTAAAAAACTGTGAGCTAGCTCACATTAACTCAGCTTAGAGGGAACACTGGTTGTAATCAATATGCTGATAACACTAGGCTATGTATTACTCTTTAAAAAAAACCCAAACAGATGTGGTTGTCTGTCCTGACATCAGAATGTACTAGTCAAGCCGCTAATAGAGAAGAAAAGAAGTGGGACCCGCGATACTCACCGGGGTGGGAGGAGGAAGTATTCCCCACAGCTCCCCCAGCACCAATGGCAAAGCCCATGTGGCTCCCAGCCATCGGGCCCGCCAAACCTTCTCCCCCCTCAGCACCAATGGCGAGGCCCACACAGCTACAAGCCGTTGGGCCCACTAAGCTTTCTCCCCCCCCCATGGTGGTGGCAACAGTGGCGAGGCCTGAGCAGCCAGCCCACCAAACCTTCTTCTGCCGCCCCCCAGTGGCAGCGGCGGTGGCGGCGAGGCAATTCTCAGAACGTTCTCTGTGCATGTGCAGGGAATACTCTTTTACTTTGGGGGGGATTTAAGTATCCCCCTATAGTTTTTTTTATAGATTTCAGCTTTTTCTGCACTTCTGGGGATTGCCCCAAATGTGCACGAAAATCTCTTTGCCCCCAGGTGCCCCCGATGTGTGGATTTAGATATCCGCACGCAGGGGGCGCCTTGGCTATTAGATATAGAGATGCTGTCAGGAAAGGATGCTCTTTTAAACTGGGATGTTCTTCCTCCGGTCAATTGACAGCAACTTTGACTCAGTGAAGAACCTTGGGATTTTGCCAGACGCCGGTTTTCTGCAGGAGAAAAAGGCGGCTATGATAAGAGGACATGTTTTCTGCAGAAGTTCGATATGGCGATGCTGACCTTGTAACCTAGACTACTGAAACACACTCTGCACAGGGCTGCCCCGGGAGATGATCTGGTCCAAAATGGGCTACCCACTGGTTATCAGAGGACATCCACTGGGAGGACCTCATTTCTTCTTTTCTGATGTCCTCTTGTCTGGGCCAATGGGAATGTTTTTTTTAGCTGCGCTTAAGGCTTTGTTTAGATTGGTGATGTTAAATTTAAATATATTTTGTAACTTTCCGTACTATATAGGGCTGCCAGCCTCCAGGTGGGGCCTGGGGATCTCCCGCTTTTACAACTGATCTCCAGCTAACAGAGATCCGCTCCCCTTGAGAAAATGGCTGCTTCAAAGGGTAAACTCTATGGCATTGAACCGTGCTGAGGCCCTTCCCCTCCCCAAATCCCACCCTCTCCTAGCTCCACCCCTAAAGTCTCCAGACATGGCACCCCTAGTACTATAGAGGAGGAGGAGGAGGAGGAGGAGGAGGAGGTGTTTGGATTTATACCCTGCCCTTCACTCGGAGTCACAGAGCATCTTACAAACTCCTTTCCCCTCTCATCCCCACAACAGACACCCTGTGAGGTAGGTGGGGCTGAGAGAGCTCTTTCCAGAACTGCCCTTTCAAGGACAGCTCTGACAAAACTACGGCTTGCCCAAGGTCATCCAGCAGCTGCAAGCGGAGGAGTGAGGAATCAAACCCAGTTCTCCCAGATTAGAGTCCGCGCACTTGACCACCACACCAAACTGGTGTAGGTTTTTATATCCCGGTTTTCTCTACCTTAAGGAGTCTCAGAGTGGCTTACAATTGCCTTCCCTTCCTCTCCCCACGACAGGGACATTGTGAGGTAGGTGGGCCTGAGAGAGTTCAGAGAGAACTGTGCCTGTCCTCAGGTCACCCAGCAGCCTTCATGTGGAGGAGGAGTGGGGGAATCAAACCCAGTTCCCCAGATTAGAGTCCACTGTTCTTAATCACTACACCACACTGGCTCCCATTGACATTTTAACTGTGTGATTGTACTTTATATTATTGTTATTACCGGTCTTGGGTCTTGAATTTGTCAGCAGAAAGGTGGGCATATATTTTAAATAAATACATACGTACATCAATATTGTGACTTCAAACGGCATGTGCCTTGGGCCACAGTGGGGAAATCCACCCCTTTAATAATGGAGGTGATCTGGTGACATTTTGTAAGGTGAAGATAAGTGGCTTTCCTAAGGACACCCTGGCAGTTCAATTTTCAATTTATTTCTACAGTCCTTAGACCAGTCATACAAAAAGAAGTACACCTTTACAATATTCCAAGATTTTAAGATACATCAGTGACATATTAAAAGCAAATTAAAATTTAATCTAATATCAAACAACTATATCTAACTAGCTACCATAGACTTTCCGTGATTACCACCAGGGCTATTTTGGGGCAAGAACGCACAGGAACGGAGTTCCGGTTGGCTCCCAAGTTGGCCACGCCCAACAGGAACTCATTAGCATAATAGGCCACACCCAACAGCAGAAACTCATTAGGATTGGCTACATTAGGGGTGTGTGGCCTAACATGCAAAGGAGTTCCTGCTGCAAAGAAGGTCCTGGGTTTTGACAACAAACAAGGGAAACAGAATAACAAGCAAAAGGTGGGTGTGGCTGGATAACCACACTTCTGGTAACATGGGGGTGCAGCCTAATGTGCTAATGAGCTGTGCTGTCAGGGGTGTGGCACAATATGCTAATGAGTTTCTGCTATTGGGTGTGGCCTATTATGCTAATGAGTTCCTGCTGGGCTTTTTCTATAAAAAGAGCCCTGAATACAGAAACTGGCTACTTGGTAGGTAATTTTGGGGTTTCTATCAGATAGAAGCCTTGGCAGTTTATATCGTAGGGTGCTCCAGCTCATGCTTTGAAATACTATACCACATCAACAGTCCTGAAAGCCAGCCATATAACAAGAGGCTAGAAACCTAATGAAGCCAAGAGTCTGTGGCTCTAAGAGTATAGAGAGATTTATGGAGAATGGGTCTAACTGGAGACCAAATCCTATGAGGAAATGTTGAAGGAGTTGGGTATGTTTAGCCTGGAGAGGAGACAACTGAGAGGTGATATGATAACCATCTTCAGGTACTTGAAGGGTTGTCATATAGAGGATGGTGTGTGGATTTGTTTTCTGTTGCCCCAGAAGGTTGGACCAGAACCAACGGCGTGAAATTAAATCAGAAGAGTTTTCAGCTAAACATTAGGAGCAACTTCCTGACAGAGCGCTTCCTCTGTGGAACAGGCTTCCTCAGGAGGTGGTGGGCTCTCCCTCTTTGGAGATTTTTAATCCGAGGCTAGATGGCCATCTGACAGCAATGCTGATTCTGTGGATTTAGGCAGATCATTGGGGGGGGGGGTGAGGAAGGGTTGCATCAGTGCTTAGTTCTCATGGCCCTCTCTTACATGCCCAGGGAAATGCTGATCACCACTCTGGGGTCAGGAAGCAATTTTTCTCCAGGCCAGTTTGGCTGGAGATCCTGGAGGCTTTTTGTCATCTTCTAGGCATGAAGCAGGGGTCACTGGGGGTGTGGAGGGGGGAGGTATTTCTGAATTTCCTGCATTGTACAGGTAGTTGGACTACATGACCCTGGAGGTCCCAACCAATGTTCCCTCTAAGCTGTGGAGTCTTATGAGCAAAAACTCTACTTTGTGAGCTCCTGGCATGAAAGTCGTGAGTGAGCAATTTGGCTACTGCATAAGTTAGTTTGCTCTGGAGCCCTCCTTCCTGAGCTAAGACAAAAATGTGTGAGCTGGAGGCTAAAAAACCGTGAGCTAGCTCACACTAACTCAGCTTAGAGGGAACATTGGTCCCAACTCTATGATTCTATGAATTAGATAAGATTCATGGAGGATAGGTCACTGGTTGGCCCTTTATGGGACAGGATGCTGGGCTGGATGGACCTCTGGTCTGATTCAGCAGGGTCCTCATATGTTCTTATGAGTATCCAGCTGCTATCTTGGGTCCCCCCCCAAACACACCTCCAGCAAAACAATAGCCATACATTGTCACTAAGTATGAGCAGCTGTCACATCCCATCTGGAACCATATGCAGGGCCTGGCCACATGAGAATGGATGGGAGTCCACAAGCGAATAGAAGGAATGTGAGACGGACTGAAACTAGGGCAGCCGAACAAGTTGGGTTCGGCAAAAAGGACTCAGGGTCAGTTTTCACTCAGCGCCACCAAGGAGGGATTCATTTAGACCCGCACCACTAAAAGCTGCCATTAAGACCTCGTTTCTTGCACTATCCGTTGGCCACCAAGGAGCCTAAACTTGTACCCCTGGCATTTTGCACAGCAGAGCAATAGGTCTTTATTGACCTTGGTGGAGTTAAAAGGGTCACACGGTTGAACTGTTTCCGATCATTTCTTCCAATGTATTAAACACAGAATGCTTCCTTGTAAACTCCATCACATGCATTTGTCCCATAAATTCGTCTATGGTTTCCTTTTTTTTCTCTAAGCCATGTCTGCCACGATAAGCCTAGTTTTCTATTTATATATCTGTCCTTTTCTGTATATTCCCCAAAGGAGGTAACCCTCCATTCCCCCATCACAGACGGACCGAATATTCCACTGATATGTCTAGAAGAGGGGAATTTGCACACAATCTAAAACTCTGAAATTACGTCAGGGACTATGACGGTTCCTCTGGGCCTCTTCCTTCTATTGCCATTCTCAAGTCAACAGCACTACAGAAACAATTGAGCACAAGTTATTTATCCCACATTTCTGAATTAGCAACGATCACATGTTCCCTATTTTCTTTCATTTGCGTTTTCGCAATGAGCACATGTTCCCTATTTTCTTTCATTTGTGTTTTCGCAATGAGCACATGTTCCCTGTTTTCTTTCATTTGTGTTTCAGCTTTGTGTTGTTGGGACTCTACTAGAGTTATCAGCAGTGCTCCGTCTAAGCTGCGGAGTCTTGTGAGCAAAAATTCTACTTTGTGAGCTACTGGCATTAACAGCTGTGAGCAAGCAATTTGGCTACTGCATAAATCAGTTTGCTCTGGAGCCATCCTTCCTGAGCGAAGACAAAAATGTGTGAGCCAGAGGCTAAAAAACTGCGAGCTAGCTCACACTAACTCAGCTTAGAGGGAACAGTGGTTACCAGATGTTCTCTTTTTAGAGGACACGTCCTCTTTTTTTGGTGCCCATCCTGTTTTGGACTCTCTTTTTAAGAACTGATGAAATTGTCCTCTTTTTGGGTTGGAATGTAAGGGATATTCCTAGTTAGTAGCAATCATCACAGCTTAAATAGTAGGGTCTTTTAAAAATTAGATTTATTTCTTTCAGTTTCTTTTGATTTGTCATAGTGGTCACTGGTTTGACGTAGTCCTCTTTTTTGAGGACATTCAATAACCGATCTGTTAGGATGTTAGAAGTCTGGAACCACCAAAAAAAAAACTGAAGCAAAACACAAGTATTCAAATGAAACATTAAGCTGTGAAGGAATTACATAAGTAGGATCCTACCAGGGCTATTTTTGGGAAGGAACGCACAGGAACGGAGTTCCATCCTGCTCCCAAGTTGGCCACGCCCAGCAGGAACTCCTTAGCATAATAGGCCACACCCAACAGCAGAAACTCATTAGGACTGGCTACATTAGGGGTGTGTGGCCTAACATGCAAAGGAGTTCCTGCTACAAAAAAAGGCCCTGGGTTTTGACAACAAACAAGGGAAACAGAATAACAAGCAAAAGGTGGGTGTGGCTGGATGACCACACTTCTGGTAACATGGGGGTGCGGCCTAATGTGCTAATGAGCTGTGCTGTCAGGGGTGTGGCCTAATATGCTAATGAGTTTCTGCTGTTCGGTGTGGCCTATTATGCTAATCAGTTCCTGCTGGGCTTTTTCTACAAAAAGAGCCCTGACTGATTCCTACTCATAAAAAGCTAAAAACAACAGTAGAGACCACAGTCCTTAACAGTCTATCCAAGAAAGTTTGTAAAAATATTTTCTGCAATTCAGCCCTATTGCTGGTGCAGAAAGCCCTCTTTTTTGGGGAGGGGGGTATTTTTTGTATTTTATGTGTGCATACAGTCCCGTGAGTGTCTGTGCACCTGGAAGTTAGGGAGACCTCTGGTGACTGACTGTGTGTGTACCTGGAAGTCATGGCAACCTCTGGTGACTGACCCCTACTGGGGCCTGGAGAATATTCAGAGAGATGGCTGAATTAAGCCTGCCCGTTCTCCCAACTGCTGGAATTCTGATGAGGTCTCCCATCCAAGTACTTGCGAGAGTCGACCCTGCTTAGCTTCCAAGATCTGACGAGACTAGGCTTGCCTGGGCTATCCCGGTCAGGACCAGAAAAACCCTTTTGAAAAGTTCAGTTTTGCACAGTTTGTGGAAAGCCAGGAGAGTGGGAGTCTTCTGACCTCCTAAGAGAAGTATGGATTCAGTGTACACAAAGGTCCATTTCACAATGGTTTGGCGACATATTGGTTCATAAGTATCATGGGCCCTCATTACCTGACATGTCTTTTTGCCTGGTTCCTCACTCATGTGTAACACCTCTTCCCCAATATATCCCCCTCCTAGCAACAGTAGATCAGACTGCCTCAGGAGGTGGTCGATGCTCCTTCACTGGACCTTTTCAAGCGGAGGCTGGACGACCAGGGGTCATTTCCTGCAGGAGCGCACAGGAGCGGAGCTTTGGCAGTAAGGAGCCCAGGGGGCGGGCAGATGCAACAAGCCCCACCCCCTGCTCCCAGCAGCCCTCAGTCAGAGCAAGAAGCAGCCAGGTAAGTTGCAGAGCTCCCCCCCCCCCGGCCCAAAACAGTCCAGTGGCACTTTTAAGACCAAGTTTTATTCAGGTACAAGCTCTGCACCCCCCCAATAGCTAGCAATCTAAAACAGTCCAGTGGAGCCTGAGCAGTGATTGTTGCCTTCTGACACACTTCCAGTGATATCAGGGCGTGTGGCATATGCTAATGAGTTATGCTAATGAGCTCCTGCACCTCTTTTTCTACGAAATGACCCCTGTGGACGACCATCTTTCGGGTATGTTGTAGGGCTGTCTTTCGGCTATTTTCCTGCAGAGTGCAGGGGGTTGGACTAGATGACCTGCAAGGTCCCTTCCAACTCTAACATTCTATGATTCTATAACTCCGTTTCCACAGTGGCTTCCTGCATCCGCTGACATCCATCCCATTCTGAAGCCTAATCACACTTCTCATCCTAATCCATTGCTTGGCAAAATCAAACTGCAGTGACAAGCCTAAACTGTATTGATGACCAACGGTGCTTTGTGGCACCGGCAAGCAGTGGGAGTATTTTGGGGCTGAGAAATGAAATGATGCAACGTCGCCATGTCACTTTTTGTTTTTTATACCTGGAGGTGACATCGCAACGCTCTAGGCACTCAGTATTAAAATCAACAAGATTAAAACCTGAAAACAGAAGTCAAGTTGAAGGTGCAGGTTAAATGACTCTATTTCCCTCATAGGTAATATGAAAACAAGCCAGAGATGGTTTTGCTCAAGTAAATGTCAGCTACAGTTATGATGCATGATGGGGTTTGTAGTCTGCACTATTACTGCAGGACATCTGAGCAACTCTTATGCATGCTCTAAAACATCTGGCACCTCTGCGATATTAAAACATGGAACATATAACAGCAAACAAGTGGAGTCAAACAGAAGAATGAGCTCCCGGAGGAGATCAGGGCCCTTTGGGACCTTTTACAGTTCCGCAGGGCCTGTAAAATGGAGCTCTTCCACCAGGCTTTTGATTAGGAGCCGCCTTAAATACCAAGGAGCAACCCTGTGCCCTGGTTCTACCACGTTCAGCCTGGTTCGCCGCACAAATCAGTCGATCTATCCGAGCCGATATGTGTATACCATCAGGGACTATCACCTAAGTAGTGGTGTGGCTTAATCTAGGAATTTTTTGCTCCTGAACTTTACTTGAGTACTGTTCTGGCACTTTAGGAAATGTTTATTGTTGTTTTATATATGATTTACGGTTTTTTTATGTATGGTTTTACCTGTATTCATGCATGTGTTTTTATGTAAGCCGCCCTGAGCCTGCCTCACAGGGAGGGCGGTGTATAAATTGAATAAGTAAGTAAGTAAGTAAGTAAGTAAGTAGGTAAGTAAGTAAGACATTGTTTGGACTAACAGCCCAAGTTATTGCCTTATATGGTATAGCCCCCACAAAAAAGGGAAATGATGCAGCTATGCTGAATGGGTTAACATAAGAACATAAAAACATAAGAGACACCAAGGTTGGATCAGGCCAAAGGCCCATCTAGTCCAACACTCTGTCACACAGTGGCCAAAAATACCAGGTGCCATCAGGAGGTCCACCAGTGGGGCCAGGACCTTAGAAGCCCTCCCACTGTTGGCCCCCCCAAGCACCAAGAAGACAGAGCATCACTTGCCCCAGAGCCCCTATCTATACCTTGTGGCCACTGATGGACCTCTGCCCCATATGCCTAATTCCCTTTTGAAGCCGTCCATGCTTGTAGCTGCCACCACTTCCTGTGGCAGTGAATTCCATGTGTGAATCACTCTTTGGGTGAAAAAGTACTTCCTTTTATCCGTTCTATCCCGACCTGAATTCTGAATTCTGGTTCTGAATTATAGTTCAGTCGCAGCCGATTTAGGGCAACCCTGCAGGGTTTTCAAGGCAAGAGACGGACAGAGGTGGTTTGCCCATGCCTGTGTCCACATAGCAAATCTGGACTTCTCTGTGGTCTGCCCTCTGAGTTGTAACCAGGGCCGACCCTGCTCAGCTTCCAAGATCTGACAAAGTCCAGCTAGCCTGGCTGTGCTTGCTACCGAACTATTTTAGCGCTAACCATTTTTCACACATTTTCTCATTGCCGACACAGACCTTCAGAGTTAGTAAATTTGTGTTATTATTATTATTTTGGCACACACAGAGGAGCTGATAAACTACTTTAGTGTTCTCTTGTTTTTCTCCTCATTGTCTACCAATGGGGAAAAAAACATTGCCCGGGGCAATCCCAACATGCCTGAGCAGCCTTACAGTAATAAAATAAGAGGGTGAGAGATGGAACAAAACAATTTGGGGGAAGAAACACATTTTCAGGTTTGTGCGTCCAAGGGGATCGGTACAAATTGCCAGGAGACTGAAAAATACATGATTGCATAAACCACAATTCACCAACAGAAAATAAGGAAATGCTTCAAACACTGATATGCTCATAGCAAAATAATTGCCTATGCCTCTCCCCCTAAACAGATGAGGAGGGGGAGAAGCAGCTATGCATGCACATTAGAGACAAGACGCATCCATAGAACCCTTCCCTCAAACACTCAGAAATGTGGAGAAAGTCTGGGAAACTGGAGCCTATTTACTAACAATAATTGGTTAATGTATTCAGGTCAAGAAAAAAGAAGAATCTCCATTACCAACTGTGTGGTCAGTCAGACTGTTGTTGTACTTGTAACAGGAGGAAGAAGAAGAAGAAGAAGAAGAAGAAGAAGAAGAAGAAGAAGAAGAAGAAGAAGAAGAAGAAGAAGAAGAAGAAGAAGAAGAAGGGCCCCGGGGGAAACCCCACCCCGGCGTGCACGTCAGCCGGAGGTGATGTGATGACGCTGGGCACGCTGAGGGCCACGGCCATCTGAGGGGGAAACATAGAGTTTTCCCCTCAGATGGCTGTGGCCCCGCCCCCAGCGTGCCCGGCGTCATCACGTCACCTCCGGCTGACGTGCACGCCGGGGTGGGGTTTCCCCCGGGGCCCGATTCCGTGGTGGCGGAAATTGGGCCTCCAAAGCGGGGGGAAATCTGCCCCCCCGGGGGGACTTGGCAGCCCTAGCTGGATCAAATCAATGGTACATGTAGTTCATCCTCCTCCTAGTGGACAACCAGATACTCTGGAAGGCCCACAAATCCCACCCCTTGGTGTTGCCCACACAGCAAGTGGCATTCAGAAACCTGCTACCACTGAACATGGAGGTCCCCTTATACTAAGGTTGCCAGGTCTGTGTTGGAAAATACCTGGAGACTTTGGGGGTGGATCTGGGAGAGGGAGGGGTTTGGGGAGGGGAGGGGCCTCAGCCTGATACAATGCCACAGAGTCTATCCTTCAAAGCAGCCATTTTCTCCCAGGAAATCAGCCAGACTTGTCCTGATAAATGTTGCGAGTCATGCTGAATCACTTTCCACTTTTCTCAGAGTTCCTCAGATATTGCCTGAGGAGGAATGTTCACATTTTGCTTGAAGCACAGCCTGGTGACAGACTCGATACACGTCTACATCCCCCTCATCACCTAGGAATTTCCCCACCCCTATCAAAATGCTCCCCGCTCTCCTCAAAAACTCTTAGGCGATTTGCCTGAGGTGGAGTCTCCAGGATGTGCCTCAGATCTCACTCAAGTTAAATTCCAATGGGAACCTCAGGCAGGCAGGCTTCCCTATCAAGTTAAATTCCAGTGGGAACCACAGGCAGGCAGGCTTCCCTATCGTGACTTGGAATCGGCTCTCCTAAGTACTCCGGCTTTCATGAGTGTGGTATATCTATTGTATATATCATAGAATCACAAAAAGGCCATCGAATCCAACCCCCTGCTCAATGCAGGATCAGCCTGGAGTATCCCTGACAAGTGTTTGTCCAGCCGCTGCTTGAAGACTGACAGGGAGGGGGAGTTCACCACCTCCCTAGGCAGCTGATTCCACTACTGAACAACTCTGTTGAAAAGTTTTCCCTAAGATCCAGACCTTCCCACCCTTCATTTAAACCCATGATTGCGAGTCCTCTCCTCTGCTGCCAACAGGAAGAGCTCCCTGCCCTCCTCTTAAGGGATAGCCCTTCAGAGACTTCAAGAGAGCCATCCTGTCCCCCCTCAACACCGATATTTCACTAATCGTATTATACTGTATTATTATACTGTTTTTAATACTGCTTTATTGTTTTAACCTGGCATTTATGCCTCTTTGTAAGCCACCCTGAGCCTTCGGGGAGGGCGGGATATAAATCCAAAAAAATAAAATAATAATAATAAAATAATAAATTAATAATAACATAACCTCCTCTTCTCCCTTCCTATCCCCAGAATGGACACCCTGTGAGGTAGGAGGGGCTGAGAGAGCTCCTTCGAGGACTGCTTGTGAGAGAGCAGCTCTGAAAGAACTTGTAAGTGACC
The DNA here is from genome assembly GCF_001447785.1 of Gekko japonicus. Taxonomy (NCBI): domain Eukaryota; kingdom Metazoa; phylum Chordata; class Lepidosauria; order Squamata; family Gekkonidae; genus Gekko; species Gekko japonicus. The sequence goes on along the minus strand of NW_015162529.1, from coordinate 207,683 downwards.
CAAGGTCACACCAGCAGCTGGCATGTGGAGGAGTGGGGAATCAAGCCTGGTCCTCCCAGATTAGAGTCCGCACTCCTAACCACGATATCAAACGCTCTCTCAGATCCACCTACCACACAGAATTGTTGTGAGGACAAAACGGGTAAGAGACAATCATGTATAGCAGATTGAGTCTTTGGAGGAAGGGAGAGGTGAAAACACAGTTCTGAAACTTGGCAACTTCACCAGTCGCAACTCTAGTTGTGAGAATGTGCAAACTGACTAATGAAACCTTTTAAAAACATATTGTGAGTAGAGCGTGAATAGGTTTTTTGTGTGCAGTGAATGAGAGTACGGTAAAACATGTTTATGATTGATTCAGGATATATCCAGACTGTTGTTTACTGCAGCACATATCACTAAATATCCATTATTTAATAAAGGAATTTTGGAACACATGGAATCCCAATCTGGTTGCAATGCATGTCAGCTCCACTAAATGCTTCTTCTTACCATATCTGTAAAATCCACATGCTCTGCATGAACTGAGAATGGGCACAGGTGCTTCAGTTATTCGACAGGTTAGATGCCTCCTACTTTTATCCCACTTTCCTGCCAAAATCCGGGCTTCCAAAGCTGTTCACAACAACTAAAACAGCAAAAACTATAACGGGCAGATTAGGATCTTGAAAACCCAAGTTCAAATTTCAACCATGCCATAAAGCTTGGTGGGTGACCTTCGGCCAATCACACATTAGTCAATCACATCCCTTACCTCCTTGACAGGCAGGTTTGCCAACCTCCAGGTGGTGGCTGGAGATCCTCTGGGATTACAACTGATCTCCAAGCGGCAGAGCTCAGTGCCCCTGGAGAAAATGGCCACTTTGGAAGGCGGACTCCGTAACATCATACCCCATTGAAGCCCCTTTATTTATTTACAAACTTCAGTTGTGAAATTAAGTATTAAATGTTAATCCTTCCTGATGAATATTAAGGCAAACATTTGAAACTGTATATCTTCCAAATAGTTTATACTCGTTTTGTCCACAAGGATCTTTAAGCAGCAGCAGAAGAAGAGGAGGAGGAAGGGGAGGAGGAGGAGGAGTTTGGATTTATACACTAGCCGAAGGAGTCTCAGAGCGGCTTACGATCTCCTTTTCTTTCCCCTCCCCACTACAGATACTCTGTGAGGTAGCTGGGTCTGAGAGAGCTCTTTCAAGAACTGCCCTTGAGAGAACAGCCTCTGAAAGAACTTGTGACTTACCCAAGATCACGCCAGCAGCTGCATGTGGAGTAGTGGGGAACAAGGGCGTAGACTTTCCAATTTTCCGGGGGGGGCTGGGGCTGGGCCAGAGGCATTGCTAAGTCATTAAAAGAACTGGGACCCAATGACATCATAGGGAGGATCTAGTGACATCACAGGCATGGTCATTATCTATGGAGGTGGACCCATGTGGGGTTTAGGGATGGGCTCCCCAGAAATTTAGGGAGGCCTGGGAACCGCCCTAGCAATGTCCCTGGGCTGGGCTAACCCCAGGAACAGTTGCCTTCTTAGAACACTGCTTAGAAACTTAGAAAGCCCCCACACACACCCCACACTGGAATAAGAACATAATATCAGGCCATACCACATTGCAATAAAGCCCCTACAACTTTATACAGAAATACTGAGCTCCCCTACCATTTGCCACAACTAGCCCACCACACAAGAAGAAGAAGAAAAGATAGGATTTATACCCCGCCCTTCACTACCCAAGGGAGTCTCAGAGCGGCTTACAAACTCCTTTCCCTTCCCACAACAGACACCTTGTGAGGTAGGTGGGGCTGAGAGAGCTCTGACAGAAACTGCTCTTTTTCAAGGACAGCTGTGCCAGAGCTTGTGACTGACCCAAGGTCACATCAGCAGGTGCAAGTGGAGGAGTGGGGAATCAAACCCGGTTCTCCCAGATTAGAGTCTGCACACTTAACCACTACACCAAACCACCACACAACCAGGATCAAGATTCCTAAGTGGACCAACAGACAGGCATACACTTGTTTGAGAAACTGAGTATTACATTACAACACCTGGAACATTACAGATCAGTAGAGGCAGCACTGCACAGTGGCCATCAAGATCAAGGGGAGGAGGTATGCAGGGCTGAGAGAGCTCTGACAGAAACT
>NW_015162529.1:205252-205405 GCF_001447785.1 Gekko japonicus | reverse complement strand
ACATGCAGTACATCTAACTCAGAGGTCCTCGACGTGTTCTGGCACCCATCAAGTGTTTTTAGCAAGTGGACCAAGTAGGATTTTTGCCCAGAAGGGCTTCTGATCGACTACTGGAAATCTGATTGGCTATCAATCATTTTATGGCAGGCGTAG